>NW_020191418.1:0-65612 GCF_002263795.3 Bos taurus
AGTGCATGACAGCCACGTGATCAGTGCATGATCAGTCACGTGATCATGGCATGCGCAGTCATGTGATCAGTGCATGATAGCTACGCGATCAGTGCATAATCAGTCACGTGATCAGTGCATGATTAACCACGTGATCAGTGCATGATAGCCACGTGATCAGTGCATGATCAGTCACATGATCATGGCATGTGCATTCTTGTGATCAGTGCATATAGCTAAGCGATCAGTGCATAATCAGTCATATGATCACTGCATGATCAGCCACGTGATCAGTGCATGATCAGTCACGTGATCAGTGTATGATCAGCTTCGTGATCAGTGCATGCACAGTCACGTGATCAGTGTATGATCAGCTTCTTGATCAGTGCATGATTAGCCACGTGTTCAGTGCATGATCAGTCACGTGATCAGTGTGTGATAGTCCAGTTATCAGTGCATGATCAGCCTCGTGATCAGTGCATGATCAGCCAAGTGATCAGTGCATGCGTAGTCACGTGATCAGTGTATGATCAGCCAAATGATCAGTGCATGATCATGTACGTGATCAGTGCATGATCAGACACCTGATCAGTGCATGATAAGTCATGTGATCAGTTTATGATCAGCCATGATCAGTGCATGATCAGCCACGTGATTAGTGTATGATCAGCCACATGATCAGTGTATGATCAGCCACGAGATCAGTGCATGAGCAGCCAGGTGATCAGTGCCTGCACAGTCCCGTGATCAGTGTATGATCAGCCACGTGATCAGTGCATGAACAGCCACGTGATCATTGTATGATCAGCCACGTGATCAGTGCATGATCCACAACGTGTTTAGTGCATTATCAGTCATGTGAGCAGTGTATGATCAGCCACTTGATCAGTGCATGATCTCCCACGTGATTAATGCATGATCAGCCACATGATCAGTGCAGGCACAGTCACGTGATCAGTGTATGATTAGCTTCGTGATCATTGCATGATCAGCCACGTGATCAGTGCATGATCAGGCCAGTGAAGAGTGCATGATCAGTCACGTGATCAGTGTATGATAGCCAGGCTATCATTGCATGAAAAGCCACGTGATCTGTGCATGATCAGCCACGTGATCAGTGCATGCACAGTCACGTGATCAGTGCATGATAGCTACGAGATCAGTGCATGATCAGACACGAAATCAGTGCATGGTCAGCCACGTGATCACTGTATGATCAGCCACGTGATCAGTGCATGTGCAGTCACGTGATCAGTGTATGACCAGCCACGTGTTCAGTGCATGATAGCCAAGTGATCAATGCATGATAGCTACGTGATCAGTGCATGCTCAGTCACATGAGGAGTGCATGATTCCCACGTGATCATTGCCTACATGTACGTGATCAGTTCATGTGCATCCCGTGTTCAGGGCATGATAGGAACGTGATCAGTGCATGATAGCCAAATGATCAGTGCATGATCAATCACGTCTTCAGTGCATGATCTGAACGTGATCACTGTATGATCATCCTCGTGATCAGTGCATGCCCAATCTCGAGATCAGTGCATGATAGCGACGTGATCACTGTTTCATTCACGTGATCAGTGCATGCTAGCCACGTAATCAGTGCATGATAGCCACTTGATTACTGCATGATCAGTCACGTTATCAGTGTATGATCAGCCTCGTGATCAGTGTATGATCATCCAAGTGCTCAGTGCATGATAGGCACGTGATCAGTGCATGAGAACCAACAGACACTGCATGATCAGCCACGTGATCAGTGCATGCTAGCCAAGTGATCAGTGCATGATAGCCAGGTGATCAGTGCATGATAACCACGTGATCAGTGCATGATAGCCAACAGATCACTGCATGATCAGCCAGGTGATCAGTTCATGCTAGCCACGTAATCAGTGCATGATAGCCACTTGATTAGTGCATGATCAGTCACGTTATCAGTGTATGATCAGCCTCGTGATCAGTGTATGATCATCCACGTGCTAAGTGCATGATAGGCACGTGATTAGTGCATGAAGAGCCAACAGATCACTGCATGATCAGCCACGTGACAGTGCATGATAGCAAATGTGATCAGTGCATGATAGGGACACGTGAAAAGTGCATGATAACCACGTGTATCAGTGCATGAAAAGTCACGTGATCGTGCATGATAGCCACTTCACTAGTGGTATGATCATCCAGGTGATCAGTGCATGATAGGCCTGTGAACAGTGCATGATAGCCCAACAGATCACTGTGCATGATCAGCCACGTGATCAGTGCATGATAGCCAAGTGATCAGATGCATGATAGCCACGTGATCCCAAGTGCATGATAGCCAGTGATCGTGCATGATAGTCAGGTGAACAGTGTATGATCAACCGACGTGATCAATGCAATGATAGCCACCAGATCAGTGCATGATCAGTCACGTGATCAGTGCATGATTGTCAGTGTCCAGTGTAATGATATCCACGTGATCAGTTCTTGCCCAGTCATGTGATCAGTTCATGATAGCTAAGTTATCAGTGCCTGATCAGCCACGGGATCAGTGCAAGATCGCCAGGTGATCAGTGCATGATTATTTAGGTGATCAATGTAAGATTAGCCCACATGATTAGTGCATGATAGCCACGTGATCAGTGCATGATCAGTCACGTGATCAGTGCATGATCAGCCACGTGATCACTGCATGATAGCCACGTAATCTCTGTATGATCAGCCGCCGTAATCAGTGCATGATAGCCACTTGACCAGTACATGATCAGCCACCTGATCAGTGTATGATCTGCCACGTGATCAGTGCATGATAGCCAAGTGATCAATGCATGATAGTACGTGATCGGTGCATGCTCAGTCACATGATCAGTGCATGATCAGCCACGTGATCAGTGCATGCACAGTTACGTGATCAGTGTGTGATCAGCTTCCGTGATCAGTGTATGATCAGCCACGTGATCAGTGCATGATCAGGCACGTGATCAGTGCTTGATCAGTCATGTGATCAGTGTATGGTCAGCGAGGTGATCAGTGCATGATCAGCCACGTGATCAGTGCATGAACAGGCACCTGAAGAGTACATGATCAGCCACGTGATCAGTGCATGATCAGCAACGTGATCAGTGCATGCACAGTCACGTGATCAGTGCATGATCAGGCCAGTGAAGAGTGCACGATCAGTCACGTGATCAGTGTATGATAGCCAGGTTACCAGTGCATGATCAGCCAGGTGATCTGTGCATGATCAGCGAAGTGATCAGTGCATGCACAGTCCCTTGGTCAGTGTATGATCAGCTTTGTGATCAGTGCATGATCAGACACGTGATCAGTGCATGATCAGGCACGTGATCAGTCATGATCAGTCACATGATCAGTGTATGATCAGCCACGTGTTCAGTGCATGCTAGACACGTGATCATTGCATGATAGCCACGTGATCAGTGCATTATCAATCACGTGATCAGTGCATGCGCAGTCCCATGATCAGTGTATGTTCAGCCCACGTGATCAGTGCATGATAGCAAACTGATCAGTGCATGTTAAGCAACGTGATTAGTGCATGATCAGCCACGTGATAAGTGTACGATGAGACACGTGATCAGTGCATGATCATCCACGTGATCAGTGCATGATAGCAACCTGATCAGTGCATGATAAGAAACGTGATTTGTGCATGATAAGCCACGTGATCAGTGTAGGATCAGACACGTGAATAGTGCATGATCAGCCACGTGACCAGTGCAATATCATCCACGAGATGAGTGCATGCACAGTCACGTGATCAGTGTATGATCAGCTTCATGATCAGTGTATGATCAGCCACGTCATCAGTTCATGGTCAGGCATGTGATCAGTGCATGATTAGTCATGTGATCAGTGTATGATCATCCATGTGATCAGTGCATGATCAGCCACGTGATCACTGTATTATCAGCCACGTGATCAGTGCATGATCCACAACCTGATTAGTGCATGAACAGGCACGTGATCAGTGCCTGATAGGCACGTGATCAGTGCATGATCATTCAAGTGATCACTGCATGATATGTCACTTGATCAGTGTATGATATCCACATGATCAGTTCATGCGCAGTCATGTGATCAGTGCATGATAGCTACGTGATCAGTGCATGATCAGCCACGTGATCAGTGCAAGATTGTCAAGTGATCAGTGCATGATCAGCCACGTGATCAGTGCATTATCTGTCACATGTCCAGTGTATGATATCCACGTGATCAGTTCTTGCGCAGTCATGTGATCAGTGCATGATAGGTAAGTTATCAGTGCCTTATCAGCCACGTGATCAGTGCAATATCGCCCCGTGATCAGTGCATGATTATTTAGGTGATCAATGTATGATTAGCCACATGATCAGTGCATGATAGCCACGTGATCAGTGCATGATCAGCCACGTGATCAGTTCATGATAGGCACGTGATCAGTGCATGATCAGTCACATGATCATGGCATGCCCAGTCATGTGATCAGTGCGTTATAGCTATACGATCAGTGCATAATCAGTCATGTGATCAGTGCATGATCAGTCACGTGATCAGGGCATGATAGCCACGTAATCAGTGCATGAACAGGTAGTGATCAGTTCATGCGCAGTCACGTGATTAGTGCATGATAGACACATGATCAGTGCATGATAGCCAGGTGAACAGTGAATGATCAGTCACGTGATCAGTGCATGCGCAGTCACGGGATCAGTGTATGATCAGCCAAATGATCAGTGCATGATCAGGCACCTGATCAGTGCATGATAAGTCATGTGATCAGTGTATGATCAGCCACGTAATCAGTGCATGATCAGCCACGTGATCAGTGTATGATCAGCCACGTGATAAATGCATGATCAGCCACGTGATCAGTGCATTATCAGCCAAATGATCAGTGTATGATCAGCCACGTGATCACTGCATGATCAGCCACGTGATCAGTGCATGATCAGCCACGTGATGAGTGCATGCACAGTCATGTGATCAGTGTATGATCAGCCACGTGATCAGTGTATGATCAGGCACGTGATGAGTGCATGCACAGTCATGTGATCAATGTATGATCAGCCACGTGATCAGTGTATGATCAGCTTCGTGATCAGTGCATGATCAGGCACGTGATCAGTGCATTATCAGTAATTTGATCAGTGTATTTCAGCCACGTAATCAGTGCATGAACAGCTACGTGATCATTGCATAATCCGCAACGTGATTAGTGCATGATCAGTCACGTGATCAGTGTATGATCAGCCACGTGATCAGTTCATGATCTCCCACGTGATCAGTGCATGATAAACCACATGATCAGTGCAGGCACAGTCACGCGATCAGTGTATGATCAGCTTCGTGATCATTGCATGATCAGCCACATGATCAGTGCATGATAGCCACGTAATCAGTGCATGAACAGGTAAGTGATCAGTTCATGCGCAGTCACGTGATTAGTGCATTATAGACACATGATCAGTGCATTATAGCCAGGTGATCAGTGAATGATCAGTCAAGTGTTCAGTGCATGCGCAGTCACGGGATCAGTGTATGATCAGCCAAATGATCAGTGCATGATCAGGTACGTGATTAGTGCATGATCAGGCACCTGATCAGTGCATGATAAGTCATGTGATCAGTGTATGATAAGCCACGTAATCAGTGCATGATCAGCCACGTGATCAGTGTATGATCAGCCACGTGATCAGTGCATGATCAGCCACGTGATCAGTGCATTATCAGCCAAATGATCAGTGCATGATCAGCCACGTGATCAGTGCATGCACAGTCATGTGATCAGTGTATGATCAGCCACGTGATCAGTGTATGATCAGCTTCGTGAACAGTGCATGAACAGGCACGTGATCAGTGCATTATCAGTAATTTGTTCAGTGTATTTCAGCCACGTGAACAGTGCATGAACAGCCACGTGATCATTGCATAATCCGCAACGTGATTAGTGCATGATCAGTCACGTGATCAGTGTATGATCAGCCACGTGATCAGTGTATGACCAGCTTCGTGATCAGTGCATGATCAGGCACGTGATCAATGCATCATCAGTAATTTGATCAGTGTATTTCAGCCACGTGATCAGTGCATGAACAGCCACGTGATCAGCGTATGATCAGCCACGTGATCATTGCATAATACGCAAAGTGATTAGTGCATGATCAGTCACGTGATCAGTGTATGATCAGCCACGTGATCAGTTCATGCTCTCCCACGTGATCAGTGCATGATCAACCACATGGTCAGTGCAGGCACAGTCACGTGATCAGTGTATGATCAGCTTCGTGATCATTGCATGATCAGCCACATGATCAGTGCATGATAAGGCCAGTGAAGAGTGCATGATCAGACACATAATCAGTGTATGATAGCCAGGTTATCATTGCATGAACAGCCACGTGATCAGTGCATGATCAGCCACGTGATCAGTGCATGCACAGTCACGTGATCAGTGTATGATCAGCTTTGTGATCAGTGCATGATCAGCCAAGTGATCAGTGCATAATCAGACTCGTGATCAGTGCATGGTCAGTCACGTGATCAGTGTATGATCAGCCACGTGATCAGTGCATGATAGCCATGTGATCAGTGCATGATAGATATGAGATCAGTGCATGATCAGCCACGTAATCAGTGCATGATCAGCCACGTGATCACTGTATGATCAGTCACGTGATCAGTGCATGTGCAGTCACGTGATCAGTGTATGATCAGCCACGTGTTCAGTGCATGATAGTCAAGTGATCAATGCATGATAGCTACGTAATCAGTGCATGCTCAGTCACATGAGCAGTGCATGATAGCCACGTAATCATTGCCTACAATTATGTGATCACTGCATGTGCAGTCACGTGATCAGTACATGATAGACCAGTGATCAATGCATGATAGCTACGTGATCAGTGCATGCTCTGTCACATGAGCAGTGCATGATTAGCCACGTGATCAGTGCATGATAGCCACGTGATCATTGCATACAATTACGTGATCAGTGCATGTGCAGTCACGTGATTAGTGCATGTGCAGTCACGTGAGCAGTGTATGATCAGCCACGTGTTCAGTGCATGCTAGACACGTGATCATTGCATGATAGCCACGTGATCAGTGCATTATCAATCACGTGATCAGTGCATGCGCAGTCCCATGATCAGTGTATGTTCAGCCACGTGATCAGTGCATGATAGCAAACTGATCAGTGCATGTTAAGCAACGTGATTAGTGCATGATCAGCCACGTGATAAGTGTACGATGAGACACGTGATCAGTGCATGATTAGCCACGTGATCAGTGCATGATAGCCACCTGAGCAGAGCATGATAAGCAACGTGATTAGTGCATTATCAGCCACGTGATCAGTGTATGATCAGCCCCATGATCAGGGCAATATCAGCAACATGACCAGTACATGGACAGTCACGTGATCAGTGTATGATCAGCTTCATGATCAGTGCATGATCAGCCACGTGAGCAGTTCATGGTCACGCACGTGATCAGTCCATGATCAGCCACGTGATCACTGTATTTTCAGCCACGTGATCACTGCATGATCCACAACGTGATTAGTGCATGATCAGCCACGTGATCAGTGTATGATCAGGCACGTGATCAATGCATGATCAGCCACGTGATCAGTGCATCATAAGCCACGTGATCAGTGCATGCACAGTCACGTGATCAGTGTATGATGAGCTTCGTGATCAGTGCATAATCAGCCACGTGATCAGTGCATGATCAGGCACGTGAAGAGTGCATGATCAGTCACGTGATCAGTGTATGATCAGCCACGTGATCAGTGCATGATAGCCACGACTGTGCATGATCAGTCAGGTGATCACTGCATGATCAGCCATGGGATCAGTGCATGATAGCCATGTGATCAGTGCATGATACTTACGAGATCTGTGCATTATCAGCCAAGTAATCAGTGCATGATCAGCCACTTGATCACTGTATGATCAGCCACGTGATCAGTGCATATGCAGTCACGTGATCAGTGTATGATCAGCCACGTGTTCAGTGCATGATAGCCAAGTGATCAATGCATGATAGCTAAGTGATCAGTGCATGCTCAGTCACATGAGCAGTGCATGATATCCACGTGATCAGTGCATGATCAGTCACGTGATCAGTGCATGATAGCCACGTGAACAGTACATGATTATTCAGTGCCTGATCAGCCACGTGATCAGAATATGATCAGCCACGTGATCAGTGTATGATCAGCCACACGATCATTGCATTATCCGCAACATATTTAGTGCATGATCAGGCACATGAACAGTGTATTATCAGCCATGTGATCAGTGCATGATCAGCCACGTGATGAATGCATGATCACCCACGTTTTCAGTGCATGCACAGTCGCGTGATCAGTGTATGATCAGCTTCGTGATCAGTGCATGCTCAGCCACGTAATCAGTGCATGATCAGGCACGTGATCAGTGCATTATCAGTCACGTGAACATTGTATGATCAGCCACGTGATCAGTGCATAATCAGCCCCTTGATCAGTGCATGATCATCCAAATGATCAGTGCATGCAGTCTCGTGATCAGTGTATGATCAGCTTCGTGATCAGTGCATGATCAGCCACGTGATCAGTGCATGATCAGGCACGTGATCAGTGCATGATCAGTCAAGTGATCAGTGTTTGATAAGACAGGTGATCAGTGCATTATTGCCATGTGATCAGTGAATGATCAGCCCCATAATCAGTGCATGATAGCCACCTGACCAGTCCATGATCAGCAACGTGATTAGTGCATGATCAGCCACATGATCAGTGCATGATCAGTCACGTGATCACTGTATGATCAGCCACGTCATCAGTGCACGTGCAGTCACGTGATCAGTGCATGATCAGCCACGTGATCACTGCATGATAGCCATGTGATCATTGCCTACAGTTACATGATCAGTGCATGGGAGTCAGGTGATCAGTGCACGATACCCAAGTGATCACCGCATGATCAATACCATGATCAGCAATATTCAGACACTTATCACTGTATGCTCAGTCACGTGATCAGTTTCTGATCAGCCACGTGATCAGTGCATGATCAGTTTCGGGAGCAGAGTATGATCAGCCACTTGATCAGTGCATGATAGCCACGTGATCAGTGCATGATCAGTCACGTCTTCAGTGCATGATCAATCACGTGATCAGTGCATGATCAGCTACGTTATCAGTGCAGGATAGCCAGGTGATCAGTGCATGATCAGTCACGTGTTGAATGTATGATCAGCCACGTGACTAGTGCATGATCAGTCACGTGATCAGTGTACGATCAACCACGGGATCAATGCATGGTAGCCACCAGATCAGTGCATGATCAGTCACGTGATCAGTGCAAGATTGCCAAGGGATCAGTGCATGATTAGTTATGTTATCAATGTATGATTAGCCACGTGATTAGTGCATCATCAGCCACGTGATCAGTGCATGATCAGCCACGTGATGAGTGAAGGATACGCAACGTGATGAGTGCATGATCAGCCACATGATCAGTGTATGATCAGCCACGTGATCAGTGCATGATAGCCACCTGATCCGTGCATGATCAGTCACGTGATCATGGCATGGGCAGTCATGTGATCAGTGCATGATAGCTACGAAATCAGTTCATAATCAGTCACGTGATCACTGCATGATCATTCACGTGATCAGTGCATGCTAGCCACGTGATCAGTGCATGATAGCCACTTGATCAGTGCATGATCAGTCACGTGATCAGTGTATAATCAGCCTCGTGATCAATGTATGATCATCCACGTGATCAGTGCATGATAGGCACGTGATCAGTGCATGATAGCCAAGTGATCAGTGCATTATAGCCATGTGATGAGTGCATGATCAGTCACGTGATCATTGTATGATCAACAACGGGATCAATGCATGATAGCCACCAGATCAGTGCATGATCAGTCAAGTGATCAGTGCATGATCTGTCACGTGTCCAGTGTATGATATCCACGTTGTCAGTTCTTGCACAGTCATGTGATCAGTGCATGATAGCTAAGTTATCAGTGCCTGATCAGCCACGTGATCAGTGCAAGGTCGCCCCGTTATCAGTGCATGATTATTTAGGTGATCAATGTATTATTAGCCACATGATCAGTGCATGACAGCCACGTGATCAGTGCATGATCAGTCACGTGATCATGGCATGCGCAGTCATGTGATCAGTGCATGATAGCTACGCGATCAGTGCATAATCAGTCACGTGATCAGTGCATGATTAACCACGTGATCAGTGCATGATAGCCACGTGATCAGTGCATGATCAGTCACATGATCATGGCATGTGCATTCTTGTGATCAGTGCACTATAGCTAAGCGATCAGTGCATAATCAGTCATATGATCACTGCATGATCAGCCACGTGATCAGTGCATGATCAGTCACGTGATCAGTGTATGATCAGCTTCGTGATCAGTGCATGCACAGTCACGTGATCAGTGTATGATCAGCTTCTTGATCAGTGCATGATTAGCCACGTGTTCAGTGCATGATCAGTCACGTGATCAGTGTGTGATAGTCCAGTTATCAGTGCATGATCAGCCTCGTGATCAGTGCATGATCAGCCAAGTGATCAGTGCATGCGTAGTCACGTGATCAGTGTATGATCAGCCAAATGATCAGTGCATGATCATGTACGTGATCAGTGCATGATCAGACACCTGATCAGTGCATGATAAGTCATGTGATCAGTTTATGATCAGCCATGTGATCAGTGCATGATCAGCCACGTGATTAGTGTATGATCAGCCACATGATCAGTGTATGATCAGCCACGAGATCAGTGCATGAGCAGCCAGGTGATCAGTGCCTGCACAGTCCCGTGATCAGTGTATGATCAGCCACGTGATCAGTGCATGAACAGCCACGTGATCATTGTATGATCAGCCACGTGATCAGTGCATGATCCACAACGTGTTTAGTGCATTATCAGTCATGTGAGCAGTGTATGGTCAGCCACTTGATCAGTGCATGATCTCCCACGTGATTAATGCATGATCAGCCACATGATCAGTGCAGGCACAGTCACGTGATCAGTGTATGATTAGCTTCGTGATCATTGCATGATCAGCCACGTGATCAGTGCATGATCAGGCCAGTGAAGAGTGCATGATCAGTCACGTGATCAGTGTATGATAGCCAGGCTATCATTGCATGAAAAGCCACGTGATCTGTGCATGATCAGCCACGTGATCAGTGCATGCACAGTCACGTGATCAGTGCATGATAGCTACGAGATCAGTGCATGATCAGACACGAAATCAGTGCATGGTCAGCCACGTGATCACTGTATGATCAGCCACGTGATCAGTGCATGTGCAGTCACGTGATCAGTGTATGACCAGCCACGTGTTCAGTGCATGATAGCCAAGTGATCAATGCATGATAGCTACGTGATCAGTGCATGCTCAGTCACATGAGGAGTGCATGATTCCCACGTGATCATTGCCTACATGTACGTGATCAGTTCATGTGCATCCCGTGTTCAGGGCATGATAGGAACGTGATCAGTGCATGATAGCCAAATGATCAGTGCATGATCAATCACGTCTTCAGTGCATGATCTGAACGTGATCACTGTATGATCATCCTCGTGATCAGTGCATGCCCAATCTCGAGATCAGTGCATGATAGCGACGTGATCACTGCATGATCATTCACGTGATCAGTGCATGCTAGCCACGTAATCAGTGCATGATAGCCACTTGATTACTGCATGATCAGTCACGTTATCAGTGTATGATCAGCCTCGTGATCAGTGTATGATCATCCAAGTGCTCAGTGCATGATAGGCACGTGATCAGTGCATGAGAACCAACAGATCACTGCATGATCAGCCACGTGATCAGTGCATGCTAGCCAAGTGATCAGTGCATGATAGCCAGGTGATCAGTGCATGATAACCACGTGATCAGTGCATGATAGCCAACAGATCACTGCATGATCAGCCAGGTGATCAGTTCATGCTAGCCACGTAATCAGTGCATGATAGCCACTTGATTAGTGCATGATCAGTCACGTTATCAGTGTATGATCAGCCTCGTGATCAGTGTATGATCATCCACGTGCTAAGTGCATGATAGGCACGTGATTAGTGCATGAGAGCCAACAGATCACTGCATGATCAGCCACGTGATCAGTGCATGATAGCCAAGTGATCAGTGCATGATAGACACGTGAAAAGTGCATGATAACCACGTGATCAGTGCATGAAAAGTCACGTGATCAGTGCATGATAGCCACTTCATCAGTGTATGATCATCCAGGTGATCAGTGCATGATAGGCCTGTGAACAGTGCATGATAGCCAACAGATCACTGCATGATCAGCCACGTGATCAGTGCATGATAGCCAAGTGATCAGTGCATGATAGCCACGTGATCAGTGCATGATAGCCACGTGATCAGTGCATGATCAGTCAGGTGAACAGTGTATGATCAACCACGTGATCAATGCATGATAGCCACCAGATCAGTGCATGATCAGTCACGTGATCAGTGCATGATCTGTCACGTGTCCAGTGTATGATATCCACGTGATCAGTTCTTGCCCAGTCATGTGATCAGTTCATGATAGCTAAGTTATCAGTGCCTGATCAGCCACGGGATCAGTGCAAGATCGCCAGGTGATCAGTGCATGATTATTTAGGTGATCAATGTAAGATTAGCCACATGATTAGTGCATGATAGCCACGTGATCAGTGCATGATCAGTCACGTGATCAGTGCATGATCAGCCACGTGATCACTGCATGATAGCCACGTAATCTCTGTATGATCAGCCGCGTAATCAGTGCATGATAGCCACTTGACCAGTACATGATCAGCCACCTGATCAGTGTATGATCTGCCACGTGATCAGTGCATGATAGCCAAGTGATCAATGCATGATAGTACGTGATCGGTGCATGCTCAGTCACATGATCAGTGCATGATCAGCCACGTGATCAGTGCATGATAGCCAAGTGATCATTGCCTACAGTTCCATGATCAGTGCATGCGCAGTCACATTATCAGTGCATGATAGCCACGTGATCAGTGCATGATCAGTCCCGTGATCAGTGCATGATCAGTCAGGTGATCAGTGTATGATCATCCACATAATCAGTGCATGGGCACTCACGTGATCAGTGCATGATTGCCACGTGATCAGTGCATGATCAGTCATGTATTCAGTGCATGATCTCTCACGTTATCAGTGTATGATCATCCATGTGACAAGTGCATTATCAGCCACGTGATCAGTGCTTGATAGCCACGTGATCAGTGCATGAACAGTAACGTTATCAGTATATGATCAGCCAAATGATCAGTGCATTATCAGGTACATGATCAGTGCATGATCAGTCATGTGATCAGTGCATGATCAGGCACGTAAAGAGTGCATGATCAGTCACCTTATCAGTGTATGATAGCCAGGGTATCAGGGCATGATCAGCCACGTGATCAGTGCATGATCAGCCACGTAATGAGTGCATGCACAGTCACCTGATCATTGTATGCTCAGCTTCGTGATCAGTGCATGATCAGCCATGTGAATAGTGCATGATCAGCCACGTGATCAGTGCATGGTAGCCACATGATCAGTGCATGATCAGCCACAGAATCAGTGCATGATAGCCATGTGATCAGTTCATGATAGCCACGTGATAAGTGTATGATCAGCCACGTGTTCAGTGCATGATCAGCCATTTTTTTAGTGCATGATCAGTCACGTGATCACTGTATGATCATCCACGTGATCAGTGCATGCACAGTCAAGTGATCAGTGAATGATAGCCATGTGATCAGGGCATGATCAAGCACGTGATCAGTGTATGATCAGCCACGTGAACAGTGCGTGCTCAGTCACGTGATCAGGGCCTACTGAGCTGCGTTTTTCCTGTCTGCTCAGCTGCTTGACAAGAGCCAGCTGAGCTGCTTGATTCCTGCCTGCTCATCGTCTTGATAATCGCCAGCTGAGCTGCGTGATTCCTGCGTGCTCATCGGTTAGATAATTGCCAGCTGAGATGCGTGATTCCTGCCTGCTCATCGGCTTGATAATTGCCAGTTGAGCTGCGTGATTCCTGGCTGCTCATCTGCGTTATTATTGCCAGCTGAGCTTCGTGATTCCTGCCTTCTCATCTGCTTGACAATTGCCAGCTGAGCCGTGTGATTCCTACCTGCTCATCTGCTTGACTTTTGCCAGCTGAGCAGCATGATTCATCACAGGTGATGTCCATGATTATTGCCTGCTGAATGCGTGATTTGTGCCTGCTCAGCTCTTTGATTATTGCCTCCTGAGGCACATCATCAGTGCATGATAGCCACGTGTAAAGCGCATGATCAATCACATGATCAGCCACATTCAGACACATGACCTGTGCATGATTAGGCACGTGATCAGTTCCTGATCAGCCACGTGATCACTGCATGATAGCCAAGTGACCAGTACATGATTAATCAGTGCATGATCATCCATGTGATCAGTGCATGCACAGTCAAATGATCAGTGGATGCAGTCACGTGATCAGTGTATGATCAACTTCGTAATCAGAGTATGATCAGCCACGTGATCAATGCATGATCAGCCACGTGATCAGTGCATGATCAGCCACGTGATCAGTGTATGATCAGCCACGTGATCAGTGCATGATCCAGAAGGTGATTAGTGCATGATCAGCCACGTGATCAGTGAATGATCACCACGTGATCAGTGTATGATCAGCCACGTAATCAGTGCATGCACAGTCACGTGATCAGTGTATGATCAGCTTCGTGATCAGTGCATGGTCAGCCACGTGATCAGTGCATGATCAGGTATGTGAAGAGTGCATGAGCAGTCACTTGATCAGTGTATGATAGCCAGCTAATCAGTGCACGATCAGCCACGTGATCAGTGCATGATATCCACGTGATCAGTGCATGATTAGTCAAGTGATCAGTGCATGATATGTCGCTTGATCAGTGTATGATAGCCACGGAATCAGTTCATGGGCAGTCATGTGCTCAGTGGATGATAGCTATGTGATCAGTGCATGATCATCTACGTCATCAGTGCAAGATTGCCACGTGATCAGTGCATGGTTAGTTAAGTGATCAATGTATGTTTAGCCACCTGATCAGTGCATGATCAGTCACGTGATCTTGGCATGTGCACTCATGTGATCAGTGCATGATAGCTACACAATCAGTTCATAATCAGTCAGGTGATCATTGCAGGATCAGCCACGTGATCAGTGAATGATAGCCACGTGATCAGTGCATGAACAGGTAAGTGATCAGTTCATGGGCAATCACATGATTAGTGCATGATAGACACGTGATCAGTGCATGATAGCCAGTGATCAGTGCATGATCAGTCACGTGATCAGTGCATGAGCAGTCAAGTGATCAGTGTACGATCAGCCAAATGATCAGTGCATGATCGTGCATGATCAACCACGTGATCAGTGTATGATAAGCCACGTGATAAGTGCATGCACAGTCACGTGATCAGTGTATGGTCAGCTTTCTGATCAGTGCATTATCAGGCACGTGATCAGTGCATTATCAGAAATTTGATCAGTGTATGATCAGCCATGTGATCAGTGAATGATCACCACGTGATCAGTGCATGATCAGCCACGTTATCAGTGCATGCAGAGTCACATGATCAGTGTACGATCAGCTTCGTGATCAGTGCATTATCAGCCAGGTGATCAGTGCATGATCAGGCCAGTGAAGAGTGCATGATCAGTCACGTGATCAGTTTATGATAGCCAGGTTATCATTGCATGATCAGCCACGTGATCAGTGCATGATCAGCCACGTGATGAGTGCATGCACAGTCACATGATCAGTGCATGATCAGGCACGTGATCAGTGCATGATCAGTCAGGTGATCAGTGTATGATCATCCACGTGATCAGTGCACGATAGCCAGTTGACCAGTGCATGATCAGTCACGTGACCAGGGCATTATCAGCCACGGGATCAGTGCATGATAGCCATGTGATCAGTGCATGATAGCTACGAGATCAGTGCTAGATCAACCACGTACCCAGTGCATGATCAGCCACGTGATCACTGTATGATCAGCCATGTGATCAGTGCATGTGCGGTTACCTGACCAGTGTATGATCAGCCAGGTGTTCAGTGCATGATAGCCAAGTGATCAATGCATGATAGCTACGTGATCAGTGCATGCTCAGTAACATGAGCAGTGCATGATAGCCAGGTGATCATTGCCTACAATTACGTGATCAGTGCATGTGCAGTCACGTGATCAGTGCATGATAGACACGTGAACAGTGCATGATAGCCACGTGATCAGTGCATGAACTCTAACATGATCAGTGCATGTGCAGACACGTGATTAGTGTATGATCAGCCACAAGATCAGTGCATGATAGCCACGTGATCAGTGCATGATAGCCAAGTGATCAGTGCATGATAGCCACGTGATCAGTGCATGATCAGTCACGTGATCAGTGTATGATCAACCACGTGATAAATGCATGATAGCCACCAGATCAGTGCAAGATCAGTCACGTGATCAGTGCATGATCAGCCACGTGATGAGTGCATGATAGCCATGTGATCAGTGCATGATAGCTACGAGATCAGGGCATAATCAGCCACGTAACCAGTGCATGATCAGCCACGTGATCACTGTATGATGAGCCACGTAATCAGTGTATGTGCAGTCACGTGATCAGTGTATTATCAGCCACGTGTTCAGTGCATGATAGCCAAGTGATCAATGCATGATAGCTACGTGATCAGTGCATGCTCAGTAACATGAGCAGTGCATGATAGCCACGTGAGCATTGCCTACAATTACGTGATCAGTGCATGTGCAGTCACGTGATCAGTGCATGATAGACACGTGAACAGTGCATGACCAGTCACTTGATCAGTGCATGTGCAGTCACGTGATTAGTGTATGATCATCCACGTGATCAGTGCATGATAGCAACCTGATCAGTGCATGATAAGAAACGTGATTTGTGCATGATAAGCCACGTGATCAGTGTATGATCAGACACGTGAATAGTGCATGATCAGCCACGTGACCAGTGCAATATCATCCACGAGATGAGTGCATGCACAGTCATGTGATCAGTGTATGATCAGCTTCATGATCAGTGTATGATCAGCCACGTCATCAGTTCATGGTCAGGCATGTGATCAGTGCATGATTAGTCATGTGATCAGTGTATGATCATCCATGTGATCAGTGCATGATCAGCCACGTGATCACTGTATTATCAGCCACGTGATCAGTGCATGATCCACAACCTGATTAGTGCATGAACAGGCACGTGATCAGTGCCTGATAGCCACGTGATCAGTGCATGATCATTCAAGTGATCACTGCATGATATGTCACTTGATCAGTGTATGATATCCACATGATCAGTTCATGCGCAGTCATGTGATCAGTGCATGATAGCTACGTGATCAGTGCATGATCAGCCACGTGATCAGTGCAAGATTGTCAAGTGATCAGTGCATGATCAGTCACGTGATCAGTGCATTATCTGTCACATGTCCAGTGTATGATATCCACGTGATCAGTTCTTGCGCAGTCATGTGATCAGTGCATGATAGGTAAGTTATCAGTGCCTTATCAGCCACGTGATCAGTGCAATATCGCCCCGTGATCAGTGCATGATTATTTAGGTGATCAATGTATGATTAGCCACATGATCAGTGCATGATAGCCACGTGATCAGTGCATGATCAGCCACGTGATCAGTTCATGATAGGCACGTGATCAGTGCATGATCAGTCACATGATCATGGCATGCCCAGTCATGTGATCAGTGCGTTATAGCTATACGATCAGTGCATAATCAGTCATGTGATCAGTGCATGATCAGCCACGTGATCAGGGCATGATAGCCACGTAATCAGTGCATGAACAGGTAAGTGATCAGTTCATGCGCAGTCACGTGATTAGTGCATGATAGACACATGATCAGTGCGTGATAGCCAGGTGAACAGTGAATGATCAGTCACGTGATCAGTGCATGCGCAGTCACGGGATCAGTGTATGATCAGCCAAATGATCAGTGCATGATCAGGCACCTGATCAGTGCATGATAAGTCATGTGATCAGTGTATGATCAGCCACGTAATCAGTGCATGATCAGCCACGTGATCAGTGTATGATCAGCCACGTGATAAATGCATGATCAGCCACGTGATCAGTGCATTATCAGCCAAATGATCAGTGTATGATCAGCCACGTGATCACTGCATGATCAGCCACGTGATCAGTGCATGATCAGCCACGTGATGAGTGCATGCACAGTCATGTGATCAGTGTATGATCAGCCACGTGATCAGTGTATGATCAGGCACGTGATGAGTGCATGCACAGTCATGTGATCAATGTATGATCAGCCACGTGATCAGTGTATGATCAGCTTCGTGATCAGTGCATGATCAGGCACGTGATCAGTGCATTATCAGTAATTTGATCAGTGTATTTCAGCCACGTAATCAGTGCATGAACAGCTACGTGATCATTGCATAATCCGCAACCTGATTAGTGCATGATCAGTCACGTGATCAGTGTATGATCAGCCACGTGATCAGTTCATGATCTCCCACGTGATCAGTGCATGATAAACCACATGATCAGTGCAGGCACAGTCACGCGATCAGTGTATGATCAGCTTCGTGATCATTGCATGATCAGCCACATGATCAGTGCATGATAGCCACGTAATCAGTGCATGAACAGGTAAGTGATCAGTTCATGCGCAGTCACGTGATTAGTGCATTATAGACACATGATCAGTGCATTATAGCCAGGTGATCAGTGAATGATCAGTCAAGTGTTCAGTGCATGCGCAGTCACGGGATCAGTGTATGATCAGCCAAATGATCAGTGCATGATCAGGTACGTGATTAGTGCATGATCAGGCACCTGATCAGTGCATGATAAGTCATGTGATCAGTGTATGATAAGCCACGTAATCAGTGCATGATCAGCCACGTGATCAGTGTATGATCAGCCACGTGATCAGTGCATGATCAGCCACGTGATCAGTGCATTATCAGCCAAATGATCAGTGCATGATCAGCCACGTGATCAGTGCATGCACAGTCATGTGATCAGTGTATGATCAGCCACGTGATCAGTGTATGATCAGCTTCGTGAACAGTGCATGAACAGGCACGTGATCAGTGCATTATCAGTAATTTGTTCAGTGTATTTCAGCCACGTGAACAGTGCATGAACAGCCACGTGATCATTGCATAATCCGCAACGTGATTAGTGCATGATCAGTCACGTGATCAGTGTATGATCAGCCACGTGATCAGTGTATGACCAGCTTCGTGATCAGTGCATGATCAGGCACGTGATCAATGCATCATCAGTAATTTGATCAGTGTATTTCAGCCACGTGATCAGTGCATGAACAGCCACGTGATCAGCGTATGATCAGCCACGTGATCATTGCATAATACGCAAAGTGATTAGTGCATGATCAGTCACGTGATCAGTGTATGATCAGCCACGTGACCAGTTCATGCTCTCCCACGTGATCAGTGCATGATCAACCACATGGTCAGTGCAGGCACAGTCACGTGATCAGTGTATGATCAGCTTCGTGATCAGTGCATGATCAGCCACATGATCAGTGCATGATAAGGCCAGTGAAGAGTGCATGATCAGACACATAATCAGTGTATGATAGCCAGGTTATCATTGCATGAACAGCCACGTGATCAGTGCATGATCAGCCACGTGATCAGTGCATGCACAGTCACGTGATCAGTGTATGATCAGCTTTGTGATCAGTGCATGATCAGCCAAGTGATCAGTGCATAATCAGACTCGTGATCAGTGCATGGTCAGTCACGTGATCAGTGTATGATCAGCCACGTGATCAGTGCATGATAGCCATGTGATCAGTGCATGATAGATATGAGATCAGTGCATGATCAGCCACGTAATCAGTGCATGATCAGCCACGTGATCACTGTATGATCAGTCACGTGATCAGTGCATGTGCAGTCACGTGATCAGTGTATGATCAGCCACGTGTTCAGTGCATGATAGTCAAGTGATCAATGCATGATAGCTACGTAATCAGTGCATGCTCAGTCACATGAGCAGTGCATGATAGCCACGTAATCATTGCCTACAATTATGTGATCACTGCATGTGCAGTCACGTGATCAGTACATGATAGACCAGTGATCAATGCATGATAGCTACGTGATCAGTGCATGCTCTGTCACATGAGCAGTGCATGATTAGCCACGTGATCAGTGCATGATAGCCACGTGATCATTGCATACAATTACGTGATCAGTGCATGTGCAGTCACGTGATTAGTGCATGTGCAGTCACGTGAGCAGTGTATGATCAGCCACGTGTTCAGTGCATGCTAGACACGTGATCATTGCATGATAGCCACGTGATCAGTGCATTATCAATCACGTGATCAGTGCATGCGCAGTCCCATGATCAGTGTATGTTCAGCCACGTGATCAGTGCATGATAGCAAACTGATCAGTGCATGTTAAGCAACGTGATTAGTGCATGATCAGCCACGTGATAAGTGTACGATGAGACACGTGATCAGTGCATGATTAGCCACGTGATCAGTGCATGATAGCCACCTGAGCAGAGCATGATAAGCAACGTGATTAGTGCATTATCAGCCACGTGATCAGTGTATGATCAGCCCCATGATCAGGGCAATATCAGCAACATGACCAGTACATGGACAGTCACGTGATCAGTGTATGATCAGCTTCATGATCAGTGCATGATCAGCCACGTGAGCAGTTCATGGTCACGCACGTGATCAGTCCATGATCAGCCACGTGATCACTGTATTTTCAGCCACGTGATCACTGCATGATCCACAACGTGATTAGTGCATGATCAGCCACGTGATCAGTGTATGATCAGGCACGTGATCAATGCATGATCAGCCACGTGATCAGTGCATCATAAGCCACGTGATCAGTGCATGCACAGTCACGTGATCAGTGTATGATGAGCTTCGTGATCAGTGCATAATCAGCCACGTGATCAGTGCATGATCAGGCACGTGAAGAGTGCATGATCAGTCACGTGATCAGTGTATGATCAGCCACGTGATCAGTGCATGATAGCCACGACTGTGCATGATCAGTCAGGTGATCACTGCATGATCAGCCATGGGATCAGTGCATGATAGCCATGTGATCAGTGCATGATACTTACGAGATCTGTGCATTATCAGCCAAGTAATCAGTGCATGATCAGCCACTTGATCACTGTATGATCAGCCACGTGATCAGTGCATATGCAGTCACGTGATCAGTGTATGATAGACACGTGAACAGTGCATGACCAGTCACTTGATCAGTGCATGTGCAGTCACGTGATTAGTGTATGATCATCCACGTGATCAGTGCATGATAGCAACCTGATCAGTGCATGATAAGAAACGTGATTTGTGCATGATAAGCCACGTGATCAGTGTATGATCAGACACGTGAATAGTGCATGATCAGCCACGTGACCAGTGCAATATCATCCACGAGATGAGTGCATGCACAGTCATGTGATCAGTGTATGATCAGCTTCATGATCAGTGTATGATCAGCCACGTCATCAGTTCATGGTCAGGCATGTGATCAGTGCATGATTAGTCATGTGATCAGTGTATGATCATCCATGTGATCAGTGCATGATCAGCCACGTGATCACTGTATTATCAGCCACGTGATCAGTGCATGATCCACAACCTGATTAGTGCATGAACAGGCACGTGATCAGTGCCTGATAGCCACGTGATCAGTGCATGATCATTCAAGTGATCACTGCATGATATGTCACTTGATCAGTGTATGATATCCACATGATCAGTTCATGCGCAGTCATGTGATCAGTGCATGATAGCTACGTGATCAGTGCATGATCAGCCACGTGATCAGTGCAAGATTGTCAAGTGATCAGTGCATGATCAGTCACGTGATCAGTGCATTATCTGTCACATGTCCAGTGTATGATATCCACGTGATCAGTTCTTGCGCAGTCATGTGATCAGTGCATGATAGGTAAGTTATCAGTGCCTTATCAGCCACGTGATCAGTGCAATATCGCCCCGTGATCAGTGCATGATTATTTAGGTGATCAATGTATGATTAGCCACATGATCAGTGCATGATAGCCACGTGATCAGTGCATGATCAGCCACGTGATCAGTTCATGATAGGCACGTGATCAGTGCATGATCAGTCACATGATCATGGCATGCCCAGTCATGTGATCAGTGCGTTATAGCTATACGATCAGTGCATAATCAGTCATGTGATCAGTGCATGATCAGCCACGTGATCAGGGCATGATAGCCACGTAATCAGTGCATGAACAGGTAAGTGATCAGTTCATGCGCAGTCACGTGATTAGTGCATGATAGACACATGATCAGTGCATGATAGCCAGGTGAACAGTGAATGATCAGTCACGTGATCAGTGCATGCGCAGTCACGGGATCAGTGTATGATCAGCCAAATGATCAGTGCATGATCAGGCACCTGATCAGTGCATGATAAGTCATGTGATCAGTGTATGATCAGCCACGTAATCAGTGCATGATCAGCCACGTGATCAGTGTATGATCAGCCACGTGATAAATGCATGATCAGCCACGTGATCAGTGCATTATCAGCCAAATGATCAGTGTATGATCAGCCACGTGATCACTGCATGATCAGCCACGTGATCAGTGCATGATCAGCCACGTGATGAGTGCATGCACAGTCATGTGATCAGTGTATGATCAGCCACGTGATCAGTGTATGATCAGGCACGTGATGAGTGCATGCACAGTCATGTGATCAATGTATGATCAGCCACGTGATCAGTGTATGATCAGCTTCGTGATCAGTGCATGATCAGCCACGTGATCAGTGCATATGCAGTCACGTGATCAGTGCATGATAGACACGTGAACAGTGCATGACCAGTCACTTGATCAGTGCATGTGCAGTCACGTGATTAGTGTATGATCATCCACGTGATCAGTGCATGATAAGAAACGTGATTTGTGCATGATAAGCCACGTGATCAGTGTATGATCAGACACGTGAATAGTGCATGATCAGCCACGTGACCAGTGCAATATCATCCACGAGATGAGTGCATGCACAGTCATGTGATCAGTGTATGATCAGCTTCATGATCAGTGTATGATCAGCCACGTCATCAGTTCATGGTCAGGCATGTGATCAGTGCATGATTAGTCATGTGATCAGTGTATGATCATCCATGTGATCAGTGCATGATCAGCCACGTGATCACTGTATTATCAGCCACGTGATCAGTGCATGATCCACAACCTGATTAGTGCATGAACAGGCACGTGATCAGTGCCTGATAGCCACGTGATCAGTGCATGATCATTCAAGTGATCACTGCATGATATGTCACTTGATCAGTGTATGATATCCACATGATCAGTTCATGCGCAGTCATGTGATCAGTGCATGATAGCTACGTGATCAGTGCATGATCAGCCACGTGATCAGTGCAAGATTGTCAAGTGATCAGTGCATGATCAGTCACGTGATCAGTGCATTATCTGTCACATGTCCAGTGTATGATCAGCCACGTGATCACTGTATTTTCAGCCACGTGATCACTGCATGATCCACAACGTGATTAGTGCATGATCAGCCACGTGATCAGTGTATGATCAGGCACGTGATCAATGCATGATCAGCCACGTGATCAGTGCATGATAGACACGTGAACAGTGCATGACCAGTCACTTGATCAGTGCATGTGCAGTCACGTGATTAGTGTATGATCATCCACGTGATCAGTGCATGATAGCAACCTGATCAGTGCATGATAAGAAACGTGATTTGTGCATGATAAGCCACGTGATCAGTGTATGATCAGACACGTGAATAGTGCATGATCAGCCACGTGACCAGTGCAATATCATCCACGAGATGAGTGCATGCACAGTCATGTGATCAGTGTATGATCAGCTTCATGATCAGTGTATGATCAGCCACGTCATCAGTTCATGGTCAGGCATGTGATCAGTGCATGATTAGTCATGTGATCAGTGTATGATCATCCATGTGATCAGTGCATGATCAGCCACGTGATCACTGTATTATCAGCCACGTGATCAGTGCATGATCCACAACCTGATTAGTGCATGAACAGGCACGTGATCAGTGCCTGATAGCCACGTGATCAGTGCATGATCATTCAAGTGATCACTGCATGATATGTCACTTGATCAGTGTATGATATCCACATGATCAGTTCATGCGCAGTCATGTGATCAGTGCATGATAGCTACGTGATCAGTGCATGATCAGCCACGTGATCAGTGCAAGATTGTCAAGTGATCAGTGCATGATCAGTCACGTGATCAGTGCATTATCTGTCACATGTCCAGTGTATGATATCCACGTGATCAGTTCTTGCGCAGTCATGTGATCAGTGCATGATAGGTAAGTTATCAGTGCCTTATCAGCCACGTGATCAGTGCAATATCGCCCCGTGATCAGTGCATGATTATTTAGGTGATCAATGTATGATTAGCCACATGATCAGTGCATGATAGCCACGTGATCAGTGCATGATCAGCCACGTGATCAGTTCATGATAGGCACGTGATCAGTGCATGATCAGTCACATGATCATGGCATGCCCAGTCATGTGATCAGTGCGTTATAGCTATACGATCAGTGCATAATCAGTCATGTGATCAGTGCAT
The DNA here is from genome assembly GCF_002263795.3 of Bos taurus. Lineage (NCBI taxonomy): Eukaryota > Metazoa > Chordata > Mammalia > Artiodactyla > Bovidae > Bos > Bos taurus. The sequence goes on from NW_020191418.1 coordinate 24,707, forward strand.
GATCAGCCACGTGATCAGGGCATGATAGCCACGTAATCAGTGCATGAACAGGTAAGTGATCAGTTCATGCGCAGTCACGTGATTAGTGCATGATAGACACATGATCAGTGCATGATAGCCAGGTGAACAGTGAATGATCAGTCACGTGATCAGTGCATGCGCAGTCACGGGATCAGTGTATGATCAGCCAAATGATCAGTGCATGATCAGGCACCTGATCAGTGCATGATAAGTCATGTGATCAGTGTATGATCAGCCACGTAATCAGTGCATGATCAGCCACGTGATCAGTGTATGATCAGCCACGTGATAAATGCATGATCAGCCACGTGATCAGTGCATTATCAGCCAAATGATCAGTGTATGATCAGCCACGTGATCACTGCATGATCAGCCACGTGATCAGTGCATGATCAGCCACGTGATGAGTGCATGCACAGTCATGTGATCAGTGTATGATCAGCCACGTGATCAGTGTATGATCAGGCACGTGATGAGTGCATGCACAGTCATGTGATCAATGTATGATCAGCCACGTGATCAGTGTATGATCAGCTTCGTGATCAGTGCATGATCAGGCACGTGATCAGTGCATTATCAGTAATTTGATCAGTGTATTTCAGCCACGTAATCAGTGCATGAACAGCTACGTGATCATTGCATAATCCGCAACCTGATTAGTGCATGATCAGTCACGTGATCAGTGTATGATCAGCCACGTGATCAGTTCATGATCTCCCACGTGATCAGTGCATGATAAACCACATGATCAGTGCAGGCACAGTCACGCGATCAGTGTATGATCAGCTTCGTGATCATTGCATGATCAGCCACATGATCAGTGCATGATAGCCACGTAATCAGTGCATGAACAGGTAAGTGATCAGTTCATGCGCAGTCACGTGATTAGTGCATTATAGACACATGATCAGTGCATTATAGCCAGGTGATCAGTGAATGATCAGTCAAGTGTTCAGTGCATGCGCAGTCACGGGATCAGTGTATGATCAGCCAAATGATCAGTGCATGATCAGGTACGTGATTAGTGCATGATCAGGCACCTGATCAGTGCATGATAAGTCATGTGATCAGTGTATGATAAGCCACGTAATCAGTGCATGATCAGCCACGTGATCAGTGTATGATCAGCCACGTGATCAGTGCATGATCAGCCACGTGATCAGTGCATTATCAGCCAAATGATCAGTGCATGATCAGCCACGTGATCAGTGCATGCACAGTCATGTGATCAGTGTATGATCAGCCACGTGATCAGTGTATGATCAGCTTCGTGAACAGTGCATGAACAGGCACGTGATCAGTGCATTATCAGTAATTTGTTCAGTGTATTTCAGCCACGTGAACAGTGCATGAACAGCCACGCGATCATTGCATAATCCGCAACGTGATTAGTGCATGATCAGTCACGTGATCAGTGTATGATCAGCCACGTGATCAGTGTATGACCAGCTTCGTGATCAGTGCATGATCAGGCACGTGATCAATGCATCATCAGTAATTTGATCAGTGTATTTCAGCCACGTGATCAGTGCATGAACAGCCACGTGATCAGCGTATGATCAGCCACGTGATCATTGCATAATACGCAAAGTGATTAGTGCATGATCAGTCACGTGATCAGTGTATGATCAGCCACGTGACCAGTTCATGCTCTCCCACGTGATCAGTGCATGATCAACCACATGGTCAGTGCAGGCACAGTCACGTGATCAGTGTATGATCAGCTTCGTGATCAGTGCATGATCAGCCACATGATCAGTGCATGATAAGGCCAGTGAAGAGTGCATGATCAGACACATAATCAGTGTATGATAGCCAGGTTATCATTGCATGAACAGCCACGTGATCAGTGCATGATCAGCCACGTGATCAGTGCATGCACAGTCACGTGATCAGTGTATGATCAGCTTTGTGATCAGTGCATGATCAGCCAAGTGATCAGTGCATAATCAGACTCGTGATCAGTGCATGGTCAGTCACGTGATCAGTGTATGATCAGCCACGTGATCAGTGCATGATAGCCATGTGATCAGTGCATGATAGATATGAGATCAGTGCATGATCAGCCACGTAATCAGTGCATGATCAGCCACGTGATCACTGTATGATCAGTCACGTGATCAGTGCATGTGCAGTCACGTGATCAGTGTATGATCAGCCACGTGTTCAGTGCATGATAGTCAAGTGATCAATGCATGATAGCTACGTAATCAGTGCATGCTCAGTCACATGAGCAGTGCATGATAGCCACGTAATCATTGCCTACAATTATGTGATCACTGCATGTGCAGTCACGTGATCAGTACATGATAGACCAGTGATCAATGCATGATAGCTACGTGATCAGTGCATGCTCTGTCACATGAGCAGTGCATGATTAGCCACGTGATCAGTGCATGATAGCCACGTGATCATTGCATACAATTACGTGATCAGTGCATGTGCAGTCACGTGATTAGTGCATGTGCAGTCACGTGAGCAGTGTATGATCAGCCACGTGTTCAGTGCATGCTAGACACGTGATCATTGCATGATAGCCACGTGATCAGTGCATTATCAATCACGTGATCAGTGCATGCGCAGTCCCATGATCAGTGTATGTTCAGCCACGTGATCAGTGCATGATAGCAAACTGATCAGTGCATGTTAAGCAACGTGATTAGTGCATGATCAGCCACGTGATAAGTGTACGATGAGACACGTGATCAGTGCATGATTAGCCACGTGATCAGTGCATGATAGCCACCTGAGCAGAGCATGATAAGCAACGTGATTAGTGCATTATCAGCCACGTGATCAGTGTATGATCAGCCCCATGATCAGGGCAATATCAGCAACATGACCAGTACATGGACAGTCACGTGATCAGTGTATGATCAGCTTCATGATCAGTGCATGATCAGCCACGTGAGCAGTTCATGGTCACGCACGTGATCAGTCCATGATCAGCCACGTGATCACTGTATTTTCAGCCACGTGATCACTGCATGATCCACAACGTGATTAGTGCATGATCAGCCACGTGATCAGTGTATGATCAGGCACGTGATCAATGCATGATCAGCCACGTGATCAGTGCATCATAAGCCACGTGATCAGTGCATGCACAGTCACGTGATCAGTGTATGATGAGCTTCGTGATCAGTGCATAATCAGCCACGTGATCAGTGCATGATCAGGCACGTGAAGAGTGCATGATCAGTCACGTGATCAGTGTATGATCAGCCACGTGATCAGTGCATGATAGCCACGACTGTGCATGATCAGTCAGGTGATCACTGCATGATCAGCCATGGGATCAGTGCATGATAGCCATGTGATCAGTGCATGATACTTACGAGATCTGTGCATTATCAGCCAAGTAATCAGTGCATGATCAGCCACTTGATCACTGTATGATCAGCCACGTGATCAGTGCATATGCAGTCACGTGATCAGTGTATGATCAGCCACGTGTTCAGTGCATGATAGCCAAGTGATCAATGCATGATAGCTAAGTGATCAGTGCATGCTCAGTCACATGAGCAGTGCATGATATCCACGTGATCAGTGCATGATCAGTCACGTGATCAGTGCATGATAGCCACGTGAACAGTACATGATTATTCAGTGCCTGATCAGCCACGTGATCAGAATATGATCAGCCACGTGATCAGTGTATGATCAGCCACACGATCATTGCATTATCCGCAACATATTTAGTGCATGATCAGGCACATGAACAGTGTATTATCAGCCATGTGATCAGTGCATGATCAGCCACGTGATGAATGCATGATCACCCACGTTTTCAGTGCATGCACAGTCGCGTGATCAGTGTATGATCAGCTTCGTGATCAGTGCATGCTCAGCCACGTAATCAGTGCATGATCAGGCACGTGATCAGTGCATTATCAGTCACGTGAACATTGTATGATCAGCCACGTGATCAGTGCATAATCAGCCCCTTGATCAGTGCATGATCATCCAAATGATCAGTGCATGCAGTCTCGTGATCAGTGTATGATCAGCTTCGTGATCAGTGCATGATCAGCCACGTGATCAGTGCATGATCAGGCACGTGATCAGTGCATGATCAGTCAAGTGATCAGTGTTTGATAAGACAGGTGATCAGTGCATTATTGCCATGTGATCAGTGAATGATCAGCCCCATAATCAGTGCATGATAGCCACCTGACCAGTCCATGATCAGCAACGTGATTAGTGCATGATCAGCCACATGATCAGTGCATGATCAGTCACGTGATCACTGTATGATCAGCCACGTCATCAGTGCACGTGCAGTCACGTGATCAGTGCATGATCAGCCACGTGATCACTGCATGATAGCCATGTGATCATTGCCTACAGTTACATGATCAGTGCATGGGAGTCAGGTGATCAGTGCACGATACCCAAGTGATCACCGCATGATCAATACCATGATCAGCAATATTCAGACACTTATCACTGTATGCTCAGTCACGTGATCAGTTTCTGATCAGCCACGTGATCAGTGCATGATCAGTTTCGGGAGCAGAGTATGATCAGCCACTTGATCAGTGCATGATAGCCACGTGATCAGTGCATGATCAGTCACGTCTTCAGTGCATGATCAATCACGTGATCAGTGCATGATCAGCTACGTTATCAGTGCAGGATAGCCAGGTGATCAGTGCATGATCAGTCACGTGTTGAATGTATGATCAGCCACGTGACTAGTGCATGATCAGTCACGTGATCAGTGTACGATCAACCACGGGATCAATGCATGGTAGCCACCAGATCAGTGCATGATCAGTCACGTGATCAGTGCAAGATTGCCAAGGGATCAGTGCATGATTAGTTATGTTATCAATGTATGATTAGCCACGTGATTAGTGCATCATCAGCCACGTGATCAGTGCATGATCAGCCACGTGATCAGTGAAGGATACGCAACGTGATGAGTGCATGATCAGCCACATGATCAGTGTATGATCAGCCACGTGATCAGTGCATGATAGCCACCTGATCCGTGCATGATCAGTCACGTGATCATGGCATGGGCAGTCATGTGATCAGTGCATGATAGCTACGAAATCAGTTCATAATCAGTCACGTGATCACTGCATGATCATTCACGTGATCAGTGCATGCTAGCCACGTGATCAGTGCATGATAGCCACTTGATCAGTGCATGATCAGTCACGTGATCAGTGTATAATCAGCCTCGTGATCAATGTATGATCATCCACGTGATCAGTGCATGATAGGCACGTGATCAGTGCATGATAGCCAAGTGATCAGTGCATTATAGCCATGTGATGAGTGCATGATCAGTCACGTGATCATTGTATGATCAACAACGGGATCAATGCATGATAGCCACCAGATCAGTGCATGATCAGTCAAGTGATCAGTGCATGATCTGTCACGTGTCCAGTGTATGATATCCACGTTGTCAGTTCTTGCACAGTCATGTGATCAGTGCATGATAGCTAAGTTATCAGTGCCTGATCAGCCACGTGATCAGTGCAAGGTCGCCCCGTTATCAGTGCATGATTATTTAGGTGATCAATGTATTATTAGCCACATGATCAGTGCATGACAGCCACGTGATCAGTGCATGATCAGTCACGTGATCATGGCATGCGCAGTCATGTGATCAGTGCATGATAGCTACGCGATCAGTGCATAATCAGTCACGTGATCAGTGCATGATTAACCACGTGATCAGTGCATGATAGCCACGTGATCAGTGCATGATCAGTCACATGATCATGGCATGTGCATTCTTGTGATCAGTGCACTATAGCTAAGCGATCAGTGCATAATCAGTCATATGATCACTGCATGATCAGCCACGTGATCAGTGCATGATCAGTCACGTGATCAGTGTATGATCAGCTTCGTGATCAGTGCATGCACAGTCACGTGATCAGTGTATGATCAGCTTCTTGATCAGTGCATGATTAGCCACGTGTTCAGTGCATGATCAGTCACGTGATCAGTGTGTGATAGTCCAGTTATCAGTGCATGATCAGCCTCGTGATCAGTGCATGATCAGCCAAGTGATCAGTGCATGCGTAGTCACGTGATCAGTGTATGATCAGCCAAATGATCAGTGCATGATCATGTACGTGATCAGTGCATGATCAGACACCTGATCAGTGCATGATAAGTCATGTGATCAGTTTTATGATCAGCCACGTGATCAGTGCATGATCAGCCACGTGATTAGTGTATGATCAGCCACATGATCAGTGTATGATCAGCCACGAGATCAGTGCATGAGCAGCCAGGTGATCAGTGCCTGCACAGTCCGTGATCAGTGTATGATCAGCCACGTGATCAGTGCATGAACAGCCACGTGATCATTGTATGATCAGCCACGTGATCAGTGCATGATCCACAACGTGTTTAGTGCATTATCAGTCATGTGAGCAGTGTATGGTCAGCCACTTGATCAGTGCATGATCTCCCACGTGATTAATGCATGATCAGCCACATGATCAGTGCAGGCACAGTCACGTGATCAGTGTATGATTAGCTTCGTGATCATTGCATGATCAGCCACGTGATCAGTGCATGATCAGGCCAGTGAAGAGTGCATGATCAGTCACGTGATCAGTGTATGATAGCCAGGCTATCATTGCATGAAAAGCCACGTGATCTGTGCATGATCAGCCACGTGATCAGTGCATGCACAGTCACGTGATCAGTGCATGATAGCTACGAGATCAGTGCATGATCAGACACGAAATCAGTGCATGGTCAGCCACGTGATCACTGTATGATCAGCCACGTGATCAGTGCATGTGCAGTCACGTGATCAGTGTATGACCAGCCACGTGTTCAGTGCATGATAGCCAAGTGATCAATGCATGATAGCTACGTGATCAGTGCATGCTCAGTCACATGAGGAGTGCATGATTCCCACGTGATCATTGCCTACATGTACGTGATCAGTTCATGTGCATCCCGTGTTCAGGGCATGATAGGAACGTGATCAGTGCATGATAGCCAAATGATCAGTGCATGATCAATCACGTCTTCAGTGCATGATCTGAACGTGATCACTGTATGATCATCCTCGTGATCAGTGCATGCCCAATCTCGAGATCAGTGCATGATAGCGACGTGATCACTGCATGATCATTCACGTGATCAGTGCATGCTAGCCACGTAATCAGTGCATGATAGCCACTTGATTACTGCATGATCAGTCACGTTATCAGTGTATGATCAGCCTCGTGATCAGTGTATGATCATCCAAGTGCTCAGTGCATGATAGGCACGTGATCAGTGCATGAGAACCAACAGATCACTGCATGATCAGCCACGTGATCAGTGCATGCTAGCCAAGTGATCAGTGCATGATAGCAAACTGATCAGTGCATGTTAAGCAACGTGATTAGTGCATGATCAGCCACGTGATAAGTGTACGATGAGACACGTGATCAGTGCATGATTAGCCACGTGATCAGTGCATGATAGCCACCTGAGCAGAGCATGATAAGCAACGTGATTAGTGCATTATCAGCCACGTGATCAGTGTATGATCAGCCCCATGATCAGGGCAATATCAGCAACATGACCAGTACATGGACAGTCACGTGATCAGTGTATGATCAGCTTCATGATCAGTGCATGATCAGCCACGTGAGCAGTTCATGGTCACGCACGTGATCAGTCCATGATCAGCCACGTGATCACTGTATTTTCAGCCACGTGATCACTGCATGATCCACAACGTGATTAGTGCATGATCAGCCACGTGATCAGTGTATGATCAGGCACGTGATCAATGCATGATCAGCCACGTGATCAGTGCATGATAGACACGTGAACAGTGCATGACCAGTCACTTGATCAGTGCATGTGCAGTCACGTGATTAGTGTATGATCATCCACGTGATCAGTGCATGATAGCAACCTGATCAGTGCATGATAAGAAACGTGATTTGTGCATGATAAGCCACGTGATCAGTGTATGATCAGACACGTGAATAGTGCATGATCAGCCACGTGACCAGTGCAATATCATCCACGAGATGAGTGCATGCACAGTCATGTGATCAGTGTATGATCAGCTTCATGATCAGTGTATGATCAGCCACGTCATCAGTTCATGGTCAGGCATGTGATCAGTGCATGATTAGTCATGTGATCAGTGTATGATCATCCATGTGATCAGTGCATGATCAGCCACGTGATCACTGTATTATCAGCCACGTGATCAGTGCATGATCCACAACCTGATTAGTGCATGAACAGGCACGTGATCAGTGCCTGATAGCCACGTGATCAGTGCATGATCATTCAAGTGATCACTGCATGATATGTCACTTGATCAGTGTATGATATCCACATGATCAGTTCATGCGCAGTCATGTGATCAGTGCATGATAGCTACGTGATCAGTGCATGATCAGCCACGTGATCAGTGCAAGATTGTCAAGTGATCAGTGCATGATCAGTCACGTGATCAGTGCATTATCTGTCACATGTCCAGTGTATGATATCCACGTGATCAGTTCTTGCGCAGTCATGTGATCAGTGCATGATAGGTAAGTTATCAGTGCCTTATCAGCCACGTGATCAGTGCAATATCGCCCCGTGATCAGTGCATGATTATTTAGGTGATCAATGTATGATTAGCCACATGATCAGTGCATGATAGCCACGTGATCAGTGCATGATCAGCCACGTGATCAGTTCATGATAGGCACGTGATCAGTGCATGATCAGTCACATGATCATGGCATGCCCAGTCATGTGATCAGTGCGTTATAGCTATACGATCAGTGCATAATCAGTCATGTGATCAGTGCATGATCAGCCACGTGATCAGGGCATGATAGCCACGTAATCAGTGCATGAACAGGTAAGTGATCAGTTCATGCGCAGTCACGTGATTAGTGCATGATAGACACATGATCAGTGCATGATAGCCAGGTGAACAGTGAATGATCAGTCACGTGATCAGTGCATGCGCAGTCACGGGATCAGTGTATGATCAGCCAAATGATCAGTGCATGATCAGGCACCTGATCAGTGCATGATAAGTCATGTGATCAGTGTATGATCAGCCACGTAATCAGTGCATGATCAGCCACGTGATCAGTGTATGATCAGCCACGTGATAAATGCATGATCAGCCACGTGATCAGTGCATTATCAGCCAAATGATCAGTGTATGATCAGCCACGTGATCACTGCATGATCAGCCACGTGATCAGTGCATGATCAGCCACGTGATGAGTGCATGCACAGTCATGTGATCAGTGTATGATCAGCCACGTGATCAGTGTATGATCAGGCACGTGATGAGTGCATGCACAGTCATGTGATCAATGTATGATCAGCCACGTGATCAGTGTATGATCAGCTTCGTGATCAGTGCATGATCAGGCACGTGATCAGTGCATTATCAGTAATTTGATCAGTGTATTTCAGCCACGTAATCAGTGCATGAACAGCTACGTGATCATTGCATAATCCGCAACCTGATTAGTGCATGATCAGTCACGTGATCAGTGTATGATCAGCCACGTGATCAGTTCATGATCTCCCACGTGATCAGTGCATGATAAACCACATGATCAGTGCAGGCACAGTCACGCGATCAGTGTATGATCAGCTTCGTGATCATTGCATGATCAGCCACATGATCAGTGCATGATAGCCACGTAATCAGTGCATGAACAGGTAAGTGATCAGTTCATGCGCAGTCACGTGATTAGTGCATTATAGACACATGATCAGTGCATTATAGCCAGGTGATCAGTGAATGATCAGTCAAGTGTTCAGTGCATGCGCAGTCACGGGATCAGTGTATGATCAGCCAAATGATCAGTGCATGATCAGGTACGTGATTAGTGCATGATCAGGCACCTGATCAGTGCATGATAAGTCATGTGATCAGTGTATGATAAGCCACGTAATCAGTGCATGATCAGCCACGTGATCAGTGTATGATCAGCCACGTGATCAGTGCATGATCAGCCACGTGATCAGTGCATTATCAGCCAAATGATCAGTGCATGATCAGCCACGTGATCAGTGCATGCACAGTCATGTGATCAGTGTATGATCAGCCACGTGATCAGTGTATGATCAGCTTCGTGAACAGTGCATGAACAGGCACGTGATCAGTGCATTATCAGTAATTTGTTCAGTGTATTTCAGCCACGTGAACAGTGCATGAACAGCCACGTGATCATTGCATAATCCGCAACGTGATTAGTGCATGATCAGTCACGTGATCAGTGTATGATCAGCCACGTGATCAGTGTATGACCAGCTTCGTGATCAGTGCATGATCAGGCACGTGATCAATGCATCATCAGTAATTTGATCAGTGTATTTCAGCCACGTGATCAGTGCATGAACAGCCACGTGATCAGCGTATGATCAGCCACGTGATCATTGCATAATACGCAAAGTGATTAGTGCATGATCAGTCACGTGATCAGTGTATGATCAGCCACGTGACCAGTTCATGCTCTCCCACGTGATCAGTGCATGATCAACCACATGGTCAGTGCAGGCACAGTCACGTGATCAGTGTATGATCAGCTTCGTGATCAGTGCATGATCAGCCACATGATCAGTGCATGATAAGGCCAGTGAAGAGTGCATGATCAGACACATAATCAGTGTATGATAGCCAGGTTATCATTGCATGAACAGCCACGTGATCAGTGCATGATCAGCCACGTGATCAGTGCATGCACAGTCACGTGATCAGTGTATGATCAGCTTTGTGATCAGTGCATGATCAGCCAAGTGATCAGTGCATAATCAGACTCGTGATCAGTGCATGGTCAGTCACGTGATCAGTGTATGATCAGCCACGTGATCAGTGCATGATAGCCATGTGATCAGTGCATGATAGATATGAGATCAGTGCATGATCAGCCACGTAATCAGTGCATGATCAGCCACGTGATCACTGTATGATCAGTCACGTGATCAGTGCATGTGCAGTCACGTGATCAGTGTATGATCAGCCACGTGTTCAGTGCATGATAGTCAAGTGATCAATGCATGATAGCTACGTAATCAGTGCATGCTCAGTCACATGAGCAGTGCATGATAGCCACGTAATCATTGCCTACAATTATGTGATCACTGCATGTGCAGTCACGTGATCAGTACATGATAGACCAGTGATCAATGCATGATAGCTACGTGATCAGTGCATGCTCTGTCACATGAGCAGTGCATGATTAGCCACGTGATCAGTGCATGATAGCCACGTGATCATTGCATACAATTACGTGATCAGTGCATGTGCAGTCACGTGATTAGTGCATGTGCAGTCACGTGAGCAGTGTATGATCAGCCACGTGTTCAGTGCATGCTAGACACGTGATCATTGCATGATAGCCACGTGATCAGTGCATTATCAATCACGTGATCAGTGCATGCGCAGTCCCATGATCAGTGTATGTTCAGCCACGTGATCAGTGCATGATAGCAAACTGATCAGTGCATGTTAAGCAACGTGATTAGTGCATGATCAGCCACGTGATAAGTGTACGATGAGACACGTGATCAGTGCATGATTAGCCACGTGATCAGTGCATGATAGCCACCTGAGCAGAGCATGATAAGCAACGTGATTAGTGCATTATCAGCCACGTGATCAGTGTATGATCAGCCCCATGATCAGGGCAATATCAGCAACATGACCAGTACATGGACAGTCACGTGATCAGTGTATGATCAGCTTCATGATCAGTGCATGATCAGCCACGTGAGCAGTTCATGGTCACGCACGTGATCAGTCCATGATCAGCCACGTGATCACTGTATTTTCAGCCACGTGATCACTGCATGATCCACAACGTGATTAGTGCATGATCAGCCACGTGATCAGTGTATGATCAGGCACGTGATCAATGCATGATCAGCCACGTGATCAGTGCATCATAAGCCACGTGATCAGTGCATGCACAGTCACGTGATCAGTGTATGATGAGCTTCGTGATCAGTGCATAATCAGCCACGTGATCAGTGCATGATCAGGCACGTGAAGAGTGCATGATCAGTCACGTGATCAGTGTATGATCAGCCACGTGATCAGTGCATGATAGCCACGACTGTGCATGATCAGTCAGGTGATCACTGCATGATCAGCCATGGGATCAGTGCATGATAGCCATGTGATCAGTGCATGATACTTACGAGATCTGTGCATTATCAGCCAAGTAATCAGTGCATGATCAGCCACTTGATCACTGTATGATCAGCCACGTGATCAGTGCATATGCAGTCACGTGATCAGTGTATGATCAGCCACGTGTTCAGTGCATGATAGCCAAGTGATCAATGCATGATAGCTAAGTGATCAGTGCATGCTCAGTCACATGAGCAGTGCATGATATCCACGTGATCAGTGCATGATCAGTCACGTGATCAGTGCATGATAGCCACGTGAACAGTACATGATTATTCAGTGCCTGATCAGCCACGTGATCAGAATATGATCAGCCACGTGATCAGTGTATGATCAGCCACACGATCATTGCATTATCCGCAACATATTTAGTGCATGATCAGGCACATGAACAGTGTATTATCAGCCATGTGATCAGTGCATGATCAGCCACGTGATGAATGCATGATCACCCACGTTTTCAGTGCATGCACAGTCGCGTGATCAGTGTATGATCAGCTTCGTGATCAGTGCATGCTCAGCCACGTAATCAGTGCATGATCAGGCACGTGATCAGTGCATTATCAGTCACGTGAACATTGTATGATCAGCCACGTGATCAGTGCATAATCAGCCCCTTGATCAGTGCGTGATCATCCAAATGATCAGTGCATGCAGTCTCGTGATCAGTGTATGATCAGCTTCGTGATCAGTGCATGATCAGCCACGTGATCAGTGCATGATCAGGCACGTGATCAGTGCATGATCAGTCAAGTGATCAGTGTTTGATAAGACAGGTGATCAGTGCATTATTGCCATGTGATCAGTGAATGATCAGCCCCATAATCAGTGCATGATAGCCACCTGACCAGTCCATGATCAGCAACGTGATTAGTGCATGATCAGCCACATGATCAGTGCATGATCAGTCACGTGATCACTGTATGATCAGCCACGTCATCAGTGCACGTGCAGTCACGTGATCAGTGCATGATCAGCCACGTGATCACTGCATGATAGCCATGTGATCATTGCCTACAGTTACATGATCAGTGCATGGGAGTCAGGTGATCAGTGCACGATACCCAAGTGATCACCGCATGATCAATACCATGATCAGCAATATTCAGACACTTATCACTGTATGCTCAGTCACGTGATCAGTTTCTGATCAGCCACGTGATCAGTGCATGATCAGTTTCGGGAGCAGAGTATGATCAGCCACTTGATCAGTGCATGATAGCCACGTGATCAGTGCATGATCAGTCACGTCTTCAGTGCATGATCAATCACGTGATCAGTGCATGATCAGCTACGTTATCAGTGCAGGATAGCCAGGTGATCAGTGCATGATCAGTCACGTGTTGAATGTATGATCAGCCACGTGACTAGTGCATGATCAGTCACGTGATCAGTGTACGATCAACCACGGGATCAATGCATGGTAGCCACCAGATCAGTGCATGATCAGTCACGTGATCAGTGCAAGATTGCCAAGGGATCAGTGCATGATTAGTTATGTTATCAATGTATGATTAGCCACGTGATTAGTGCATCATCAGCCACGTGATCAGTGCATGATCAGCCACGTGATGAGTGAAGGATACGCAACGTGATGAGTGCATGATCAGCCACATGATCAGTGTATGATCAGCCACGTGATCAGTGCATGATAGCCACCTGATCCGTGCATGATCAGTCACGTGATCATGGCATGGGCAGTCATGTGATCAGTGCATGATAGCTACGAAATCAGTTCATAATCAGTCACGTGATCACTGCATGATCATTCACGTGATCAGTGCATGCTAGCCACGTGATCAGTGCATGCTAGCCACTTGATCAGTGCATGATCAGTCACGTGATCAGTGTATAATCAGCCTCGTGATCAATGTATGATCATCCACGTGATCAGTGCATGATAGGCACGTGATCAGTGCATGATAGCCAAGTGATCAGTGCATTATAGCCATGTGATGAGTGCATGATCAGTCACGTGATCATTGTATGATCAACAACGGGATCAATGCATGATAGCCACCAGATCAGTGCATGATCAGTCAAGTGATCAGTGCATGATCTGTCACGTGTCCAGTGTATGATATCCACGTTGTCAGTTCTTGCACAGTCATGTGATCAGTGCATGATAGCTAAGTTATCAGTGCCTGATCAGCCACGTGATCAGTGCAAGGTCGCCCCGTTATCAGTGCATGATTATTTAGGTGATCAATGTATTATTAGCCACATGATCAGTGCATGACAGCCACGTGATCAGTGCATGATCAGTCACGTGATCATGGCATGCGCAGTCATGTGATCAGTGCATGATAGCTACGCGATCAGTGCATAATCAGTCACGTGATCAGTGCATGATTAACCACGTGATCAGTGCATGATAGCCACGTGATCAGTGCATGATCAGTCACATGATCATGGCATGTGCATTCTTGTGATCAGTGCACTATAGCTAAGCGATCAGTGCATAATCAGTCATATGATCACTGCATGATCAGCCACGTGATCAGTGCATGATCAGTCACGTGATCAGTGTATGATCAGCTTCGTGATCAGTGCATGCACAGTCACGTGATCAGTGTATGATCAGCTTCTTGATCAGTGCATGATTAGCCACGTGTTCAGTGCATGATCAGTCACGTGATCAGTGTGTGATAGTCCAGTTATCAGTGCATGATCAGCCTCGTGATCAGTGCATGATCAGCCAAGTGATCAGTGCATGCGTAGTCACGTGATCAGTGTATGATCAGCCAAATGATCAGTGCATGATCATGTACGTGATCAGTGCATGATCAGACACCTGATCAGTGCATGATAAGTCATGTGATCAGTTTATGATCAGCCACGTGATCAGTGCATGATCAGCCACGTGATTAGTGTATGATCAGCCACATGATCAGTGTATGATCAGCCACGAGATCAGTGCATGAGCAGCCAGGTGATCAGTGCCTGCACAGTCCCGTGATCAGTGTATGATCAGCCACGTGATCAGTGCATGAACAGCCACGTGATCATTGTATGATCAGCCACGTGATCAGTGCATGATCCACAACGTGTTTAGTGCATTATCAGTCATGTGAGCAGTGTATGGTCAGCCACTTGATCAGTGCATGATCTCCCACGTGATTAATGCATGATCAGCCACATGATCAGTGCAGGCACAGTCACGTGATCAGTGTATGATTAGCTTCGTGATCATTGCATGATCAGCCACGTGATCAGTGCATGATCAGGCCAGTGAAGAGTGCATGATCAGTCACGTGATCAGTGTATGATAGCCAGGCTATCATTGCATGAAAAGCCACGTGATCTGTGCATGATCAGCCACGTGATCAGTGCATGCACAGTCACGTGATCAGTGCATGATAGCTACGAGATCAGTGCATGATCAGACACGAAATCAGTGCATGGTCAGCCACGTGATCACTGTATGATCAGCCACGTGATCAGTGCATGTGCAGTCACGTGATCAGTGTATGACCAGCCACGTGTTCAGTGCATGATAGCCAAGTGATCAATGCATGATAGCTACGTGATCAGTGCATGCTCAGTCACATGAGGAGTGCATGATTCCCACGTGATCATTGCCTACATGTACGTGATCAGTTCATGTGCATCCCGTGTTCAGGGCATGATAGGAACGTGATCAGTGCATGATAGCCAAATGATCAGTGCATGATCAATCACGTCTTCAGTGCATGATCTGAACGTGATCACTGTATGATCATCCTCGTGATCAGTGCATGCCCAATCTCGAGATCAGTGCATGATAGCGACGTGATCACTGCATGATCATTCACGTGATCAGTGCATGCTAGCCACGTAATCAGTGCATGATAGCCACTTGATTACTGCATGATCAGTCACGTTATCAGTGTATGATCAGCCTCGTGATCAGTGTATGATCATCCAAGTGCTCAGTGCATGATAGGCACGTGATCAGTGCATGAGAACCAACAGATCACTGCATGATCAGCCACGTGATCAGTGCATGCTAGCCAAGTGATCAGTGCATGATAGCCAGGTGATCAGTGCATGATAACCACGTGATCAGTGCATGATAGCAAACTGATCAGTGCATGTTAAGCAACGTGATTAGTGCATGATCAGCCACGTGATAAGTGTACGATGAGACACGTGATCAGTGCATGATTAGCCACGTGATCAGTGCATGATAGCCACCTGAGCAGAGCATGATAAGCAACGTGATTAGTGCATTATCAGCCACGTGATCAGTGTATGATCAGCCCCATGATCAGGGCAATATCAGCAACATGACCAGTACATGGACAGTCACGTGATCAGTGTATGATCAGCTTCATGATCAGTGCATGATCAGCCACGTGAGCAGTTCATGGTCACGCACGTGATCAGTCCATGATCAGCCACGTGATCACTGTATTTTCAGCCACGTGATCACTGCATGATCCACAACGTGATTAGTGCATGATCAGCCACGTGATCAGTGTATGATCAGGCACGTGATCAATGCATGATCAGCCACGTGATCAGTGCATGATAGACACGTGAACAGTGCATGACCAGTCACTTGATCAGTGCATGTGCAGTCACGTGATTAGTGTATGATCATCCACGTGATCAGTGCATGATAGCAACCTGATCAGTGCATGATAAGAAACGTGATTTGTGCATGATAAGCCACGTGATCAGTGTATGATCAGACACGTGAATAGTGCATGATCAGCCACGTGACCAGTGCAATATCATCCACGAGATGAGTGCATGCACAGTCATGTGATCAGTGTATGATCAGCTTCATGATCAGTGTATGATCAGCCACGTCATCAGTTCATGGTCAGGCATGTGATCAGTGCATGATTAGTCATGTGATCAGTGTATGATCATCCATGTGATCAGTGCATGATCAGCCACGTGATCACTGTATTATCAGCCACGTGATCAGTGCATGATCCACAACCTGATTAGTGCATGAACAGGCACGTGATCAGTGCCTGATAGCCACGTGATCAGTGCATGATCATTCAAGTGATCACTGCATGATATGTCACTTGATCAGTGTATGATATCCACATGATCAGTTCATGCGCAGTCATGTGATCAGTGCATGATAGCTACGTGATCAGTGCATGATCAGCCACGTGATCAGTGCAAGATTGTCAAGTGATCAGTGCATGATCAGTCACGTGATCAGTGCATTATCTGTCACATGTCCAGTGTATGATATCCACGTGATCAGTTCTTGCGCAGTCATGTGATCAGTGCATGATAGGTAAGTTATCAGTGCCTTATCAGCCACGTGATCAGTGCAATATCGCCCCGTGATCAGTGCATGATTATTTAGGTGATCAATGTATGATTAGCCACATGATCAGTGCATGATAGCCACGTGATCAGTGCATGATCAGCCACGTGATCAGTTCATGATAGGCACGTGATCAGTGCATGATCAGTCACATGATCATGGCATGCCCAGTCATGTGATCAGTGCGTTATAGCTATACGATCAGTGCATAATCAGTCATGTGATCAGTGCATGATCAGCCACGTGATCAGGGCATGATAGCCACGTAATCAGTGCATGAACAGGTAAGTGATCAGTTCATGCGCAGTCACGTGATTAGTGCATGATAGACACATGATCAGTGCATGATAGCCAGGTGAACAGTGAATGATCAGTCACGTGATCAGTGCATGCGCAGTCACGGGATCAGTGTATGATCAGCCAAATGATCAGTGCATGATCAGGCACCTGATCAGTGCATGATAAGTCATGTGATCAGTGTATGATCAGCCACGTAATCAGTGCATGATCAGCCACGTGATCAGTGTATGATCAGCCACGTGATAAATGCATGATCAGCCACGTGATCAGTGCATTATCAGCCAAATGATCAGTGTATGATCAGCCACGTGATCACTGCATGATCAGCCACGTGATCAGTGCATGATCAGCCACGTGATGAGTGCATGCACAGTCATGTGATCAGTGTATGATCAGCCACGTGATCAGTGTATGATCAGGCACGTGATGAGTGCATGCACAGTCATGTGATCAATGTATGATCAGCCACGTGATCAGTGTATGATCAGCTTCGTGATCAGTGCATGATCAGGCACGTGATCAGTGCATTATCAGTAATTTGATCAGTGTATTTCAGCCACGTAATCAGTGCATGAACAGCTACGTGATCATTGCATAATCCGCAACCTGATTAGTGCATGATCAGTCACGTGATCAGTGTATGATCAGCCACGTGATCAGTTCATGATCTCCCACGTGATCAGTGCATGATAAACCACATGATCAGTGCAGGCACAGTCACGCGATCAGTGTATGATCAGCTTCGTGATCATTGCATGATCAGCCACATGATCAGTGCATGATAGCCACGTAATCAGTGCATGAACAGGTAAGTGATCAGTTCATGCGCAGTCACGTGATTAGTGCATTATAGACACATGATCAGTGCATTATAGCCAGGTGATCAGTGAATGATCAGTCAAGTGTTCAGTGCATGCGCAGTCACGGGATCAGTGTATGATCAGCCAAATGATCAGTGCATGATCAGGTACGTGATTAGTGCATGATCAGGCACCTGATCAGTGCATGATAAGTCATGTGATCAGTGTATGATAAGCCACGTAATCAGTGCATGATCAGCCACGTGATCAGTGTATGATCAGCCACGTGATCAGTGCATGATCAGCCACGTGATCAGTGCATTATCAGCCAAATGATCAGTGCATGATCAGCCACGTGATCAGTGCATGCACAGTCATGTGATCAGTGTATGATCAGCCACGTGATCAGTGTATGATCAGCTTCGTGAACAGTGCATGAACAGGCACGTGATCAGTGCATTATCAGTAATTTGTTCAGTGTATTTCAGCCACGTGAACAGTGCATGAACAGCCACGTGATCATTGCATAATCCGCAACGTGATTAGTGCATGATCAGTCACGTGATCAGTGTATGATCAGCCACGTGATCAGTGTATGACCAGCTTCGTGATCAGTGCATGATCAGGCACGTGATCAATGCATCATCAGTAATTTGATCAGTGTATTTCAGCCACGTGATCAGTGCATGAACAGCCACGTGATCAGCGTATGATCAGCCACGTGATCATTGCATAATACGCAAAGTGATTAGTGCATGATCAGTCACGTGATCAGTGTATGATCAGCCACGTGACCAGTTCATGCTCTCCCACGTGATCAGTGCATGATCAACCACATGGTCAGTGCAGGCACAGTCACGTGATCAGTGTATGATCAGCTTCGTGATCATTGCATGATCAGCCACATGATCAGTGCATGATAAGGCCAGTGAAGAGTGCATGATCAGACACATAATCAGTGTATGATAGCCAGGTTATCATTGCATGAACAGCCACGTGATCAGTGCATGATCAGCCACGTGATCAGTGCATGCACAGTCACGTGATCAGTGTATGATCAGCTTTGTGATCAGTGCATGATCAGCCAAGTGATCAGTGCATAATCAGACTCGTGATCAGTGCATGGTCAGTCACGTGATCAGTGTATGATCAGCCACGTGATCAGTGCATGATAGCCATGTGATCAGTGCATGATAGATATGAGATCAGTGCATGATCAGCCACGTAATCAGTGCATGATCAGCCACGTGATCACTGTATGATCAGTCACGTGATCAGTGCATGTGCAGTCACGTGATCAGTGTATGATCAGCCACGTGTTCAGTGCATGATAGTCAAGTGATCAATGCATGATAGCTACGTAATCAGTGCATGCTCAGTCACATGAGCAGTGCATGATAGCCACGTAATCATTGCCTACAATTATGTGATCACTGCATGTGCAGTCACGTGATCAGTACATGATAGACCAGTGATCAATGCATGATAGCTACGTGATCAGTGCATGCTCTGTCACATGAGCAGTGCATGATTAGCCACGTGATCAGTGCATGATAGCCACGTGATCATTGCATACAATTACGTGATCAGTGCATGTGCAGTCACGTGATTAGTGCATGTGCAGTCACGTGAGCAGTGTATGATCAGCCACGTGTTCAGTGCATGCTAGACACGTGATCATTGCATGATAGCCACGTGATCAGTGCATTATCAATCACGTGATCAGTGCATGCGCAGTCCCATGATCAGTGTATGTTCAGCCACGTGATCAGTGCATGATAGCAAACTGATCAGTGCATGTTAAGCAACGTGATTAGTGCATGATCAGCCACGTGATAAGTGTACGATGAGACACGTGATCAGTGCATGATTAGCCACGTGATCAGTGCATGATAGCCACCTGAGCAGAGCATGATAAGCAACGTGATTAGTGCATTATCAGCCACGTGATCAGTGTATGATCAGCCCCATGATCAGGGCAATATCAGCAACATGACCAGTACATGGACAGTCACGTGATCAGTGTATGATCAGCTTCATGATCAGTGCATGATCAGCCACGTGAGCAGTTCATGGTCACGCACGTGATCAGTCCATGATCAGCCACGTGATCACTGTATTTTCAGCCACGTGATCACTGCATGATCCACAACGTGATTAGTGCATGATCAGCCACGTGATCAGTGTATGATCAGGCACGTGATCAATGCATGATCAGCCACGTGATCAGTGCATCATAAGCCACGTGATCAGTGCATGCACAGTCACGTGATCAGTGTATGATGAGCTTCGTGATCAGTGCATAATCAGCCACGTGATCAGTGCATGATCAGGCACGTGAAGAGTGCATGATCAGTCACGTGATCAGTGTATGATCAGCCACGTGATCAGTGCATGATAGCCACGACTGTGCATGATCAGTCAGGTGATCACTGCATGATCAGCCATGGGATCAGTGCATGATAGCCATGTGATCAGTGCATGATACTTACGAGATCTGTGCATTATCAGCCAAGTAATCAGTGCATGATCAGCCACTTGATCACTGTATGATCAGCCACGTGATCAGTGCATATGCAGTCACGTGATCAGTGTATGATCAGCCACGTGTTCAGTGCATGATAGCCAAGTGATCAATGCATGATAGCTAAGTGATCAGTGCATGCTCAGTCACATGAGCAGTGCATGATATCCACGTGATCAGTGCATGATCAGTCACGTGATCAGTGCATGATAGCCACGTGAACAGTACATGATTATTCAGTGCCTGATCAGCCACGTGATCAGAATATGATCAGCCACGTGATCAGTGTATGATCAGCCACACGATCATTGCATTATCCGCAACATATTTAGTGCATGATCAGGCACATGAACAGTGTATTATCAGCCATGTGATCAGTGCATGATCAGCCACGTGATGAATGCATGATCACCCACGTTTTCAGTGCATGCACAGTCGCGTGATCAGTGTATGATCAGCTTCGTGATCAGTGCATGCTCAGCCACGTAATCAGTGCATGATCAGGCACGTGATCAGTGCATTATCAGTCACGTGAACATTGTATGATCAGCCACGTGATCAGTGCATAATCAGCCCCTTGATCAGTGCATGATCATCCAAATGATCAGTGCATGCAGTCTCGTGATCAGTGTATGATCAGCTTCGTGATCAGTGCATGATCAGCCACGTGATCAGTGCATGATCAGGCACGTGATCAGTGCATGATCAGTCAAGTGATCAGTGTTTGATAAGACAGGTGATCAGTGCATTATTGCCATGTGATCAGTGAATGATCAGCCCCATAATCAGTGCATGATAGCCACCTGACCAGTCCATGATCAGCAACGTGATTAGTGCATGATCAGCCACATGATCAGTGCATGATCAGTCACGTGATCACTGTATGATCAGCCACGTCATCAGTGCACGTGCAGTCACGTGATCAGTGCATGATCAGCCACGTGATCACTGCATGATAGCCATGTGATCATTGCCTACAGTTACATGATCAGTGCATGGGAGTCAGGTGATCAGTGCACGATACCCAAGTGATCACCGCATGATCAATACCATGATCAGCAATATTCAGACACTTATCACTGTATGCTCAGTCACGTGATCAGTTTCTGATCAGCCACGTGATCAGTGCATGATCAGTTTCGGGAGCAGAGTATGATCAGCCACTTGATCAGTGCATGATAGCCACGTGATCAGTGCATGATCAGTCACGTCTTCAGTGCATGATCAATCACGTGATCAGTGCATGATCAGCTACGTTATCAGTGCAGGATAGCCAGGTGATCAGTGCATGATCAGTCACGTGTTGAATGTATGATCAGCCACGTGACTAGTGCATGATCAGTCACGTGATCAGTGTACGATCAACCACGGGATCAATGCATGGTAGCCACCAGATCAGTGCATGATCAGTCACGTGATCAGTGCAAGATTGCCAAGGGATCAGTGCATGATTAGTTATGTTATCAATGTATGATTAGCCACGTGATTAGTGCATCATCAGCCACGTGATCAGTGCATGATCAGCCACGTGATGAGTGAAGGATACGCAACGTGATGAGTGCATGATCAGCCACATGATCAGTGTATGATCAGCCACGTGATCAGTGCATGATAGCCACCTGATCCGTGCATGATCAGTCACGTGATCATGGCATGGGCAGTCATGTGATCAGTGCATGATAGCTACGAAATCAGTTCATAATCAGTCACGTGATCACTGCATGATCATTCACGTGATCAGTGCATGCTAGCCACGTGATCAGTGCATGATAGCCACTTGATCAGTGCATGATCAGTCACGTGATCAGTGTATAATCAGCCTCGTGATCAATGTATGATCATCCACGTGATCAGTGCATGATAGCCAAGTGATCAGTGCATTATAGCCATGTGATGAGTGCATGATCAGTCACGTGATCATTGTATGATCAACAACGGGATCAATGCATGATAGCCACCAGATCAGTGCATGATCAGTCAAGTGATCAGTGCATGATCTGTCACGTGTCCAGTGTATGATATCCACGTTGTCAGTTCTTGCACAGTCCATGTGATCAGTGCATGATAGCTAAGTTATCAGTGCCTGATCAGCCACGTGATCAGTGCAAGGTCGCCCCGTTATCAGTGCATGATTATTTAGGTGATCAATGTATTATTAGCCACATGATCAGTGCATGACAGCCACGTGATCAGTGCATGATCAGTCACGTGATCATGGCATGCGCAGTCATGTGATCAGTGCATGATAGCTACGCGATCAGTGCATAATCAGTCACGTGATCAGTGCATGATTAACCACGTGATCAGTGCATGATAGCCACGTGATCAGTGCATGATCAGTCACATGATCATGGCATGTGCATTCTTGTGATCAGTGCATTATAGCTAAGCGATCAGTGCATAATCAGTCATATGATCACTGCATGATCAGCCACGTGATCAGTGCATGATCAGTCACGTGATCAGTGTATGATCAGCTTCGTGATCAGTGCATGCACAGTCACGTGATCAGTGTATGATCAGCTTCTTGATCAGTGCATGATTAGCCACGTGTTCAGTGCATGATCAGTCACGTGATCAGTGTGTGATAGTCCAGTTATCAGTGCATGATCAGCCTCGTGATCAGTGCATGATCAGCCAAGTGATCAGTGCATGCGTAGTCACGTGATCAGTGTATGATCAGCCAAATGATCAGTGCATGATCATGTACGTGATCAGTGCATGATCAGACACCTGATCAGTGCATGATAAGTCATGTGATCAGTTTATGATCAGCCACGTGATCAGTGCATGATCAGCCACGTGATTAGTGTATGATCAGCCACATGATCAGTGTATGATCAGCCACGAGATCAGTGCATGAGCAGCCAGGTGATCAGTGCCTGCACAGTCCCGTGATCAGTGTATGATCAGCCACGTGATCAGTGCATGAACAGCCACGTGATCATTGTATGATCAGCCACGTGATCAGTGCATGATCCACAACGTGTTTAGTGCATTATCAGTCATGTGAGCAGTGTATGGTCAGCCACTTGATCAGTGCATGATCTCCCACGTGATTAATGCATGATCAGCCACATGATCAGTGCAGGCACAGTCACGTGATCAGTGTATGATTAGCTTCGTGATCATTGCATGATCAGCCACGTGATCAGTGCATGATCAGGCCAGTGAAGAGTGCATGATCAGTCACGTGATCAGTGTATGATAGCCAGGCTATCATTGCATGAAAAGCCACGTGATCTGTGCATGATCAGCCACGTGATCAGTGCATGCACAGTCACGTGATCAGTGCATGATAGCTACGAGATCAGTGCATGATCAGACACGAAATCAGTGCATGGTCAGCCACGTGATCACTGTATGATCAGCCACGTGATCAGTGCATGTGCAGTCACGTGATCAGTGTATGACCAGCCACGTGTTCAGTGCATGATAGCCAAGTGATCAATGCATGATAGCTACGTGATCAGTGCATGCTCAGTCACATGAGGAGTGCATGATTCCCACGTGATCATTGCCTACATGTACGTGATCAGTTCATGTGCATCCCGTGTTCAGGGCATGATAGGAACGTGATCAGTGCATGATAGCCAAATGATCAGTGCATGATCAATCACGTCTTCAGTGCATGATCTGAACGTGATCACTGTATGATCATCCTCGTGATCAGTGCATGCCCAATCTCGAGATCAGTGCATGATAGCGACGTGATCACTGCATGATCATTCACGTGATCAGTGCATGCTAGCCACGTAATCAGTGCATGATAGCCACTTGATTACTGCATGATCAGTCACGTTATCAGTGTATGATCAGCCTCGTGATCAGTGTATGATCATCCAAGTGCTCAGTGCATGATAGGCACGTGATCAGTGCATGAGAACCAACAGATCACTGCATGATCAGCCACGTGATCAGTGCATGCTAGCCAAGTGATCAGTGCATGATAGCCAGGTGATCAGTGCATGATAACCACGTGATCAGTGCATGATAGCAAACTGATCAGTGCATGTTAAGCAACGTGATTAGTGCATGATCAGCCACGTGATAAGTGTACGATGAGACACGTGATCAGTGCATGATTAGCCACGTGATCAGTGCATGATAGCCACCTGAGCAGAGCATGATAAGCAACGTGATTAGTGCATTATCAGCCACGTGATCAGTGTATGATCAGCCCCATGATCAGGGCAATATCAGCAACATGACCAGTACAATGGACAGTCACGTGATCAGTGTATGATCAGCTTCATGATCAGTGCATGATCAGCCACGTGAGCAGTTCATGGTCACGCACGTGATCAGTCCATGATCAGCCACGTGATCACTGTATTTTCAGCCACGTGATCACTGCATGATCCACAACGTGATTAGTGCATGATCAGCCACGTGATCAGTGTATGATCAGGCACGTGATCAATGCATGATCAGCCACGTGATCAGTGCATGATAGACACGTGAACAGTGCATGACCAGTCACTTGATCAGTGCATGTGCAGTCACGTGATTAGTGTATGATCATCCCACGTGATCAGTGCATGATAGCAACCTGATCAGTGCATGATAAGAAACGTGATTTGTGCATGATAAGCCACGTGATCAGTGTATGATCAGACACGTGAATAGTGCATGATCAGCCACGTGACCAGTGCAATATCATCCACGAGATGAGTGCATGCACAGTCATGTGATCAGTGTATGATCAGCTTCATGATCAGTGTATGATCAGCCACGTCATCAGTTCATGGTCAGGCATGTGATCAGTGCATGATTAGTCATGTGATCAGTGTATGATCATCCATGTGATCAGTGCATGATCAGCCACGTGATCACTGTATTATCAGCCACGTGATCAGTGCATGATCCACAACCTGATTAGTGCATGAACAGGCACGTGATCAGTGCCTGATAGCCACGTGATCAGTGCATGATCATTCAAGTGATCACTGCATGATATGTCACTTGATCAGTGTATGATATCCACATGATCAGTTCATGCGCAGTCATGTGATCAGTGCATGATAGCTACGTGATCAGTGCCATGATCAGCCACGTGATCAGTGCAAGATTGTTCAAGTGATCAGTGCATGATCAGTCACGTGATCAGTGCATTATCCTGTCACATGTCCAGTGTATGATATCCACGTGATCAGTTCTTGCGCAGTCATGTGATCAGTGCATGATAGGTAAGTTATCAGTGCTTATCAGCCACAGTGATCAGTGCAATATCGCCCGTGATCAGTGCAATGATTATTTAGGTGATCAAGTGTATGATTAGCCACATGATCAGTGCATGATTAGCCACGTGATCAGTGCATGAATCAGCCACGGTGATCAGTTCATGAATAGGCACGTGATCAGTGCATGATCAGTCAACTGATCATGGCATGCCCAGTCATGTGATCAGTGCGTTATATGCTATACGATCAGTGCATAATCAGTCATGTGATCAGTGCATGATCAGCCACGTGATCAGGGCATGATAGCCACGTAATCAGTGCATGAACAGGTAAGTGATCAGTTCATGCGCAGTCACGTGATTAGTGCATGATAGACACATGATCAGTGCATGATAGCCAGTGAACAGTGAATGATCAGTCACGTGATCAGTGCATGCGCAGTCACGGGATCAGTGTATGATCAGCCAAATGATCAGTGCATGATCAGGCACCTGATCAGTGCATGATAAGTCATGTGATCAGTGTATGATCAGCCACGTAATCAGTGCATGATCAGCCACGTGATCAGTGTATGATCAGCCACGTGATAAATGCATGATCAGCCACGTGATCAGTGCATTATCAGCCAAATGATCATGTATGATCGCCACGTGATCACTGCATGATCAGCCACGTGATCAGTGCATGATCAGCCACGTGATGAGTGCATGCACAGTCATGTGATCAGTGTATGATCAGCCACGTGATCAGTGTATGATCAGGCACGTGATGATGCATGCACAGTCATGTGATCAATGTATGATCAGCCACGTGATCAGTGTATGATCAGCTTCGTGATCAGTGCATGATCAGGCACGTGATCAGTGCATTATCAGTAATTTGATCAGTGTATTTCAGCCACGTAATCAGTGCATGAACAGCTACGTGATCATTGCATAATCCCAAGCCTGATTAGTGCATGATCATCACGTGATCAGTGTATATCACCACGTGATCAGTTCATGATCTCCACGTGATCAGTGCATGATAAACCACATGATCAGTGCAGGCACAGTCACGCGATCAGTGTATGATCACTTCGTGATCATTGCATGATCAGCACAGATCAGTGCATGATAGCACGTAATCAGTGCATGAAACAGGTAAGTGATCAGTTCATGCGCAGTCACGTGATTAGTGCATTATAGACACATGATCAGATAGAGGTGATCAGTGAATGATCCAGTCAAGTGTTCAGTCATCGCAGTCACGGGATCAGTGTATGATCAGCCAAATGATCAGTGCATGATCAGGTACGTGATTAGTGCATGATCAGGCAACCTGATCAGTGCATGATAAGTCATGTGATCTGTATTGATAAGCCCCAGTAATCAGTGCATGATCAGCCACGTGATCAGTGTATGATCAGCCACGTGATCAGTGCATGATCAGCCACGTGATCAGTGCATTATCAGCCAAATGATCAGTGCATGATCAGCCACGTATCAGTGCATGCACAGTCATGTGATCAGTGTAGATCAGCCACGTGATCAGTGTATGATCAGCTTCGTGAACAGTGCATGAACAGGCACGTATCAGTGCATTATCAGTAATTTGTTCAGTGTAATTCAGCCACGTGAACAGTGCATGAACAGCCACGTGATCATTGCATAATCCCGCAACGGATTAGTGCATGATCAGTCCGTGATCAGTGTATGATCAGCCACGTGATCAGTGTATGACCAGCTTCGTGATCAGTGCATGATCAGGAAGGCACGTGATCAATGCATCATCAGTAATTTGATCAGTGTATTCAGCCACGTATCAGTGCATGAACAGCCACGTGATCAGAGTATGATCAGCCACGTGATCATTGCATAATACGCAAAGTGATTAGTGCATGATTCAGTCACGTGATCAGTGTATGATCAGCCACGTGACCAGTTCAATGCTCTCCACGTGATCAGTGCATGATCAACCACATGGTCAGTGCAGGCACAGTCACGTGATCAGTGTATGATCAGCTTAGTGATCATGCATGATCAGCCACATGATCAGTGTGCATGATAAGGCCAGTGAAGAGTGCATGATCAGACACATAATCTGTATGATAGCCAGGTTATCATTGCTGAACAGCCACGTGATCAGTGCATGATCAGCCACGTGATCAGTGCATGCACAGTCACGTGATCAGTGTATGATCAGCTTTGTGAATCAGTGCATGATCAGCCAAGTGATCAGTGCATAATCAGACTCGTGATCAGTGCATGGTCAGTCACGTGATCAGTGTATGATCAGCCACGTGATCAGTGCATGATAGCCATGTGATCAGTGCATGATAGATATGAGATCAGTGCATGATCAGCCACGTAATCAGTGCATGATCAGCCACGTGATCACTGTATGATCAGTCACGTGATCAGTGCATGTGCAGTCACGTGATCAGTGTATGATCAGCCACGTGTTCAGTGCATGATAGTCAAGTGATCAATGCATGATAGCTACGTAATCAGTGCATGCTCAGTCACATGAGCAGTGCATGATAGCCACGTAATCATTGCCTACAATTATGTGATCACTGCATGTGCAGTCACGTGATCAGTACATGATAGACCAGTGATCAATGCATGATAGCTACGTGATCAGTGCATGCTCTGTCACATGAGCAGTGCATGATTAGCCACGTGATCAGTGCATGATAGCCACGTGATCATTGCATACAATTACGTGATCAGTGCATGTGCAGTCACGTGATTAGTGCATGTGCAGTCACGTGAGCAGTGTATGATCAGCCACGTGTTCAGTGCATGCTAGACACGTGATCATTGCATGATAGCCACGTGATCAGTGCATTATCAATCACGTGATCAGTGCATGCGCAGTCCCATGATCAGTGTATGTTCAGCCACGTGATCAGTGCATGATAGCAAACTGATCAGTGCATGTTAAGCAACGTGATTAGTGCATGATCAGCCACGTGATAAGTGTACGATGAGACACGTGATCAGTGCATGATTAGCCACGTGATCAGTGCATGATAGCCACCTGAGCAGAGCATGATAAGCAACGTGATTAGTGCATTATCAGCCACGTGATCAGTGTATGATCAGCCCCATGATCAGGGCAATATCAGCAACATGACCAGTACATGGACAGTCACGTGATCAGTGTATGATCAGCTTCATGATCAGTGCATGATCAGCCACGTGAGCAGTTCATGGTCACGCACGTGATCAGTCCATGATCAGCCACGTGATCACTGTATTTTCAGCCACGTGATCACTGCATGATCCACAACGTGATTAGTGCATGATCAGCCACGTGATCAGTGTATGATCAGGCACGTGATCAATGCATGATCAGCCACGTGATCAGTGCATCATAAGCCACGTGATCAGTGCATGCACAGTCACGTGATCAGTGTATGATGAGCTTCGTGATCAGTGCATAATCAGCCACGTGATCAGTGCATGATCAGGCACGTGAAGAGTGCATGATCAGTCACGTGATCAGTGTATGATCAGCCACGTGATCAGTGCATGATAGCCACGACTGTGCATGATCAGTCAGGTGATCACTGCATGATCAGCCATGGGATCAGTGCATGATAGCCATGTGATCAGTGCATGATACTTACGAGATCTGTGCATTATCAGCCAAGTAATCAGTGCATGATCAGCCACTTGATCACTGTATGATCAGCCACGTGATCAGTGCATATGCAGTCACGTGATCAGTGTATGATCAGCCACGTGTTCAGTGCATGATAGCCAAGTGATCAATGCATGATAGCTAAGTGATCAGTGCATGCTCAGTCACATGAGCAGTGCATGATATCCACGTGATCAGTGCATGATCAGTCACGTGATCAGTGCATGATAGCCACGTGAACAGTACATGATTATTCAGTGCCTGATCAGCCACGTGATCAGAATATGATCAGCCACGTGATCAGTGTATGATCAGCCACACGATCATTGCATTATCCGCAACATATTTAGTGCATGATCAGGCACATGAACAGTGTATTATCAGCCATGTGATCAGTGCATGATCAGCCACGTGATGAATGCATGATCACCCACGTTTTCAGTGCATGCACAGTCGCGTGATCAGTGTATGATCAGCTTCGTGATCAGTGCATGCTCAGCCACGTAATCAGTGCATGATCAGGCACGTGATCAGTGCATTATCAGTCACGTGAACATTGTATGATCAGCCACGTGATCAGTGCATAATCAGCCCCTTGATCAGTGCATGATCATCCAAATGATCAGTGCATGCAGTCTCGTGATCAGTGTATGATCAGCTTCGTGATCAGTGCATGATCAGCCACGTGATCAGTGCATGATCAGGCACGTGATCAGTGCATGATCAGTCAAGTGATCAGTGTTTGATAAGACAGGTGATCAGTGCATTATTGCCATGTGATCAGTGAATGATCAGCCCCATAATCAGTGCATGATAGCCACCTGACCAGTCCATGATCAGCAACGTGATTAGTGCATGATCAGCCACATGATCAGTGCATGATCAGTCACGTGATCACTGTATGATCAGCCACGTCATCAGTGCACGTGCAGTCACGTGATCAGTGCATGATCAGCCACGTGATCACTGCATGATAGCCATGTGATCATTGCCTACAGTTACATGATCAGTGCATGGGAGTCAGGTGATCAGTGCACGATACCCAAGTGATCACCGCATGATCAATACCATGATCAGCAATATTCAGACACTTATCACTGTATGCTCAGTCACGTGATCAGTTTCTGATCAGCCACGTGATCAGTGCATGATCAGTTTCGGGAGCAGAGTATGATCAGCCACTTGATCAGTGCATGATAGCCACGTGATCAGTGCATGATCAGTCACGTCTTCAGTGCATGATCAATCACGTGATCAGTGCATGATCAGCTACGTTATCAGTGCAGGATAGCCAGGTGATCAGTGCATGATCAGTCACGTGTTGAATGTATGATCAGCCACGTGACTAGTGCATGATCAGTCACGTGATCAGTGTACGATCAACCACGGGATCAATGCATGGTAGCCACCAGATCAGTGCATGATCAGTCACGTGATCAGTGCAAGATTGCCAAGGGATCAGTGCATGATTAGTTATGTTATCAATGTATGATTAGCCACGTGATTAGTGCATCATCAGCCACGTGATCAGTGCATGATCAGCCACGTGATGAGTGAAGGATACGCAACGTGATGAGTGCATGATCAGCCACATGATCAGTGTATGATCAGCCACGTGATCAGTGCATGATAGCCACCTGATCCGTGCATGATCAGTCACGTGATCATGGCATGGGCAGTCATGTGATCAGTGCATGATAGCTACGAAATCAGTTCATAATCAGTCACGTGATCACTGCATGATCATTCACGTGATCAGTGCATGCTAGCCACGTGATCAGTGCATGATAGCCACTTGATCAGTGCATGATCAGTCACGTGATCAGTGTATAATCAGCCTCGTGATCAATGTATGATCATCCACGTGATCAGTGCATGATAGGCACGTGATCAGTGCATGATAGCCAAGTGATCAGTGCATTATAGCCATGTGATGAGTGCATGATCAGTCACGTGATCATTGTATGATCAACAACGGGATCAATGCATGATAGCCACCAGATCAGTGCATGATCAGTCAAGTGATCAGTGCATGATCTGTCACGTGTCCAGTGTATGATATCCACGTTGTCAGTTCTTGCACAGTCATGTGATCAGTGCATGATAGCTAAGTTATCAGTGCCTGATCAGCCACGTGATCAGTGCAAGGTCGCCCCGTTATCAGTGCATGATTATTTAGGTGATCAATGTATTATTAGCCACATGATCAGTGCATGACAGCCACGTGATCAGTGCATGATCAGTCACGTGATCATGGCATGCGCAGTCATGTGATCAGTGCATGATAGCTACGCGATCAGTGCATAATCAGTCACGTGATCAGTGCATGATTAACCACGTGATCAGTGCATGATAGCCACGTGATCAGTGCATGATCAGTCACATGATCATGGCATGTGCATTCTTGTGATCAGTGCACTATAGCTAAGCGATCAGTGCATAATCAGTCATATGATCACTGCATGATCAGCCACGTGATCAGTGCATGATCAGTCACGTGATCAGTGTATGATCAGCTTCGTGATCAGTGCATGCACAGTCACGTGATCAGTGTATGATCAGCTTCTTGATCAGTGCATGATTAGCCACGTGTTCAGTGCATGATCAGTCACGTGATCAGTGTGTGATAGTCCAGTTATCAGTGCATGATCAGCCTCGTGATCAGTGCATGATCAGCCAAGTGATCAGTGCATGCGTAGTCACGTGATCAGTGTATGATCAGCCAAATGATCAGTGCATGATCATGTACGTGATCAGTGCATGATCAGACACCTGATCAGTGCATGATAAGTCATGTGATCAGTTTATGATCAGCCACGTGATCAGTGCATGATCAGCCACGTGATTAGTGTATGATCAGCCACATGATCAGTGTATGATCAGCCACGAGATCAGTGCATGAGCAGCCAGGTGATCAGTGCCTGCACAGTCCCGTGATCAGTGTATGATCAGCCACGTGATCAGTGCATGAACAGCCACGTGATCATTGTATGATCAGCCACGTGATCAGTGCATGATCCACAACGTGTTTAGTGCATTATCAGTCATGTGAGCAGTGTATGGTCAGCCACTTGATCAGTGCATGATCTCCCACGTGATTAATGCATGATCAGCCACATGATCAGTGCAGGCACAGTCACGTGATCAGTGTATGATTAGCTTCGTGATCATTGCATGATCAGCCACGTGATCAGTGCATGATCAGGCCAGTGAAGAGTGCATGATCAGTCACGTGATCAGTGTATGATAGCCAGGCTATCATTGCATGAAAAGCCACGTGATCTGTGCATGATCAGCCACGTGATCAGTGCATGCACAGTCACGTGATCAGTGCATGATAGCTACGAGATCAGTGCATGATCAGACACGAAATCAGTGCATGGTCAGCCACGTGATCACTGTATGATCAGCCACGTGATCAGTGCATGTGCAGTCACGTGATCAGTGTATGACCAGCCACGTGTTCAGTGCATGATAGCCAAGTGATCAATGCATGATAGCTACGTGATCAGTGCATGCTCAGTCACATGAGGAGTGCATGATTCCCACGTGATCATTGCCTACATGTACGTGATCAGTTCATGTGCATCCCGTGTTCAGGGCATGATAGGAACGTGATCAGTGCATGATAGCCAAATGATCAGTGCATGATCAATCACGTCTTCAGTGCATGATCTGAACGTGATCACTGTATGATCATCCTCGTGATCAGTGCATGCCCAATCTCGAGATCAGTGCATGATAGCGACGTGATCACTGCATGATCATTCACGTGATCAGTGCATGCTAGCCACGTAATCAGTGCATGATAGCCACTTGATTACTGCATGATCAGTCACGTTATCAGTGTATGATCAGCCTCGTGATCAGTGTATGATCATCCAAGTGCTCAGTGCATGATAGGCACGTGATCAGTGCATGAGAACCAACAGATCACTGCATGATCAGCCACGTGATCAGTGCATGCTAGCCAAGTGATCAGTGCATGATAGCCAGGTGATCAGTGCATGATAACCACGTGATCAGTGCATGATAGCAAACTGATCAGTGCATGTTAAGCAACGTGATTAGTGCATGATCAGCCACGTGATAAGTGTACGATGAGACACGTGATCAGTGCATGATTAGCCACGTGATCAGTGCATGATAGCCACCTGAGCAGAGCATGATAAGCAACGTGATTAGTGCATTATCAGCCACGTGATCAGTGTATGATCAGCCCCATGATCAGGGCAATATCAGCAACATGACCAGTACATGGACAGTCACGTGATCAGTGTATGATCAGCTTCATGATCAGTGCATGATCAGCCACGTGAGCAGTTCATGGTCACGCACGTGATCAGTCCATGATCAGCCACGTGATCACTGTATTTTCAGCCACGTGATCACTGCATGATCCACAACGTGATTAGTGCATGATCAGCCACGTGATCAGTGTATGATCAGGCACGTGATCAATGCATGATCAGCCACGTGATCAGTGCATGATAGACACGTGAACAGTGCATGACCAGTCACTTGATCAGTGCATGTGCAGTCACGTGATTAGTGTATGATCATCCACGTGATCAGTGCATGATAGCAACCTGATCAGTGCATGATAAGAAACGTGATTTGTGCATGATAAGCCACGTGATCAGTGTATGATCAGACAGTGAATAGTGCATGATCAGCCACGTGACCAGTGCATATCATCCACGAGATGAGTGCATGCACAGTCATGTGATCAGTGTATGATCAGCTTCATGATCAGTGTATGATCAGCACGTTCATCAGTTCATGCATGCGGCATATGTATTCTGAGGTGCATGATTATCATGTGATCTCTGATCATGCTTACCATTCATGATCAGTGCAGATCAGCCACGTAGTTACATGTACGTTATCGTACGCGTCTTATCAGCACGGATCAGTTTCTGATTAGTGCAGAACAGGCACTGATCAGTGCCTGATAGCCACGTGATCAGTGCATGATCATTCAAGTGATCACTGCTGATATGTCACTTGATCAGTGTTGATATCCACATGATCAGTTCATGCGCAGTCATGTGATCAGTGCATGATAGCTACGTGATCAGTGCATTGATCAGCCACGTGATCAGTGCAAGATTGTCAAGTGATCAGTGCATGATCAGTCAGTGATCAGTGCATTATCTGTCACATGTCCAGTGTATGATATCCACGTGATCAGTTCTTGCGCAGTCATGTGATCAGTGCATGATAGGTAAGTTATAAGTGCCTTATTCAGCCACGTGATCAGTGCAATATCGCCGCTGATCAGTGCATGATATTTAGGTGATCAAGTATGATTAGCCACATGATCAGTGCATGATAGCCACGTGATCAGTGCATGATCAGCCACGTGATCAGTTCATGATAGGCACGTGATCAGTGCATGATCAGTCACATGATCATGGCATGCCCAGTCATGTGATCAGTGCGTTATACTATACGATCAGTGCATAATCAGTCATGTGATCAGTGCATGATCAGCCACGTGATCAGGGATGATAGCCACGTAATCAGTGCATGAACAGGTAAGTGATCAGTTCATGCGCAGTCACGTGATTAGTGCATGATAAGACATGATCAGTGCATGATAGCAGGTGAACAGTGAATGATCAGTCACGTGATCAGTGCATGCGCAGTCACGGATCAGTGTATGATCACCAAATGATCAGTGCATGATCAGGCACCTGATCAGTGCATGCATAAGTCATGTGATCAGTGTATGATCAGCCACGTAATCAGTGCATGATCAGCCACGTGATCAGTGTATGATCAGCCACGTGATAAATGCATGATCAGCCACGTGATCAGTGCATTTCAGCCAAATGATCAGTGTATGATCAGCCAGTGATCATGATGATCAGCCACGTGATCAGTGCATGATCAGCCACGTGATGAGTGCATGCACAGTCATGTGATCATGTATGATCAGCCACGTGATCAGTGTATGATCAGGCACGTGATGAGTGCATGCACAGTCATGTGATCAATGTATGATCAGCCACGTGATCAGTGTATGATCAGCTTCGTGATCAGTGCATGATCAGGCACGTGATCAGTGCATTATCAGTAATTTGATCAGTGTATTTCAGCCACGTAATCAGTGCATGAACAGCTACGTGATCATTGCATAATCCGCAACCTGATTAGTGCATGATCAGTCACGTGATCAGTGTATGATCAGCCACGTGATCAGTTCATGATCTCCCACGTGATCAGTGCATGATAAACCACATGATCAGTGCAGGCACAGTCACGCGATCAGTGTTATGATCAGCTTCGTGATCATTGCATGATCAGCCACATGATCAGTGCATGATAGCCACGTAATCAGTGCATGAACAGGTAAGTGATCAGTTCATGCGCAGTCACGTGATTAGTGCATTATAGACACATGATCAGTGCATTATAGCCAGGTGATCAGTGAATGATCAGTCAAGTGTTCAGTGCATGCGCAGTCACGGGATCAGTGTATGATCAGCCAAATGATCAGTGCATGATCAGGTACGTGATTAGTGCATGATCAGGCACCTGATCAGTGCATGATAAGTCATGTGATCAGTGTATGATAAGCCACGTAATCAGTGCATGATCAGCCACGTGATCAGTGTATGATCAGCCACGTGATCAGTGCATGATCAGCCACGTGATCAGTGCATTATCAGCCAAATGATCAGTGCATGATCAGCCACGTGATCAGTGCATGCACAGTCATGTGATCAGTGTTATGATCAGCCACCGTGATCAGTGTATGATCAGCTTCGTGAACAGTGCATGAACAGGCACGTGATCAGTGCATTATCAGTAATTTGTTCAGTGTATTTCAGCCACGTGAACAGTGCATGAACAGCCACGTGATCATTGCATAATCCGCAACGTGATTAGTGCGATCAGTCACGTGATCAGTGTATGATCAGCCACGTGATCAGTGTATGACCAGCTTCGTGATCAGTGCATGATCAGGCACGTGATCAATGCATCATCAGTAATTTGATCAGTGTATTTCAGCCACGTGATCAGTGCATGACAGCCACGTGATCAGTGTATGATCAGCCACGTGATCATTGCATAATACGCAAAGTGATTAGTGCATGATCAGTCACGTGATCAGTGTATGATCAGCCACGTGACCAGTTCATGCTCTCCCACGTGATCAGTGCATGATCAACCACATGGTCAGTGCAGGCAAGTCACGTGATCAGTGTATGATCGCTTCGTGATCATTGCATGATCAGCCACATGATCAGTGCATGATAAGGCCAGTGAAGAGTGCATGATCAGACACATAATCAGTGTATGATAGCCAGGTTATCATTGCATGAACAGCCACGTGATCAGTGCATGATCAGCCACGTGTTCAGTGCATGCCAGTCACGTGATCAGTGTATGATCAGCTTTGTGATCAGTGCATGCATCAGCAAGTGATCAGTGCATAATCAGACTCGTGATCAGTGCTGGTCAGTACTGTCGATCATTATATGATCGCCACGTGATCAGTGCATGATAGCCATGTGATCAGTGCATGATATATATG
Source organism: Bos taurus (assembly GCF_002263795.3). NCBI lineage: Eukaryota > Metazoa > Chordata > Mammalia > Artiodactyla > Bovidae > Bos > Bos taurus. Next base: position 62,137 of record NW_020191418.1, read on the forward strand.
AGATCTAGTGCATGATCAGCCACCGTAATCAGTGCATGATCAAGCCACGTGATCACTGTATGATCAGTCACGTGATCAGTGCATGATCAGTCACGTGATCAGTGTATGATCAGCCACGTGTTCAGTGCATGATAGTCAAGTGATCAAGCATGATAGCTACGTAATCAGTGCATGCTCAGTCACATGAGCAGTGCATGAAGCCACGTAATCATTGCCTACAATTATGTGATCACTGCATGTGCAGTCACGTGATCAGTACATGATAGACCAGTGATCAATGCATGATAGCTACGTGATCAGTGCATGCTCTGTCACATGAGCAGTGCATGATTAGCCACGTGATCAGTGCATGATAGCCATGTGATCATTGCATACAATACGTGATCAGTGCATGTGTCACGTGATTAGTGCATGTGCAGTCACGTGAGCAGTGTATGATCAGCCACGTGTTCAGTGCATGCTAGACACGTGATCATTGCATGATAGCCACGTGATCAGCTGCATTATTCAATCATCGTGTCAGTGCATGCGCAAGTCCCATGATCAGTGTATGTTCAGCCACTGATCAGTGCATGATAGCAAACTGATCAGTGCATGTTAAGCAACGTGATTAGTGCATGATCAGCCACGTGATAAGTGTACGATGAGACACGTGATCAGTGCATGATTAGCCACGTGATCAGTGCATTAGCCACGACTGACAGAGCATGATAAGCAACGTGATTAGTGCATTATCAGCCACGTGATCAGTGTATGATCAGCCCCATGATCAGGCAATATCAGCAACATGACCAGTACATGGACAGTCACGTGATCAGTGTATGATCAGCTTCATGATCAGTGCATGATCAGCCACGTGAGCAGTTCATGGTCACGCACGTGATCAGTCCATGATCAGCCACGTGATCACTGTATTTCAGCCACGTGATCACTGCATGATCCACAACGTGATTAGTGCATGATCAGCCACGTGATCAGTGTATGATCAGGCACGTGATCAATGCATGATCAGCCACGTGATCAGTGCATCATAAGCCACGTGATCAGTGCATGCACAGTCACGTGATCAGTGTATGATGAGCTTCGTGATCAGTGCATAATCAGCCACGTGATCAGTGCATGATCAGGCACGTGAAGAGTGCATGATCAGTCACGTGATCAGTGTATGATCAGCCGTGATCAGTGCATGATAGCCACGACTGTGCATGATCAGTCAGGTGATCACTGCATGATCAGCCATGGATCAGTGCATGATAGCCATGTGATCAGTGCATGATACTTACGAGATCTGTGCAGCATTATCAGCCAAGTAATCAGTGCATGATCAGCCACTTGATCACTGTATGATGCCACGTGATCAGTGCATATGCAGTCACGTGATCAGTGTATGATCAGCCACGTGTTCAGTGCATGATAGCCAAGTGATCAATGCATGATAGCTAAGTGATCAGTGCATGCTCAGTCACATGAGCAGTGCATTGATATCCACGTGATCAGTGCATGATCAGTCACGTGATCAGTGCATGATAGCCACGTGAACAGTACATGATTATCAGTGGCCTGATCAGCCACGTGATCAGAATATGATCAGCCACTTGATCAGTGTATGATCAGCCACACGATCATTGCATTATCCGCATATTTAGTGCATGATCAGGCACATGAACAGTGTATTATCAGCCATGTGATCAGTGCATTGATCAGCCACGTGATGAATGCATGATCACCCACGTTTTCAGTGCATGCACAGTCGCGTGATCAGTGTATGATCAGCTTCTGATCAGTGCATGCTCAGCCACGTAATCAGTGCATGATCAGGCACGTGATCAGTGCATTATCAGTCACGTGAACATTGTATGATCAGCCACGTGATCAGTGCATAATCAGCCCCTTGATCAGTGCGTGATCATCCAAATGATCAGTGCATGCAGTCTCGTGATCAGTGTATGATCAGCTTCGTGATCAGTGCATGATCAGCCACGTGATCAGTGCATGATCAGGCACGTGATCAGTGCATGATCAGTCAAGTGATCAGTGTTTGATAAGACAGGTGATCAGTGCATTATTGCCATGTGATCAGTGAATGATCAGCCCCATAATCAGTGCATTGATAGCCACCTGACCAGTCATGATCAGCAACGTGATTAGTGCATGATCAGCCACATGATCATGATCAGTCACGTGATCACTGTATGATCAGCCACGTCATCAGTGCACGTGCAGTCACGTGATCAGTGCATGATCAGCCACGTGATCACTGCATGATAGCCATGTGATCATTGCCTACAGTTACATGATCAGTGCATGGAGTCAGGTGATCAGTGCACGATACCCAAGTGGATCACCGCATGTCAATACCATGATCAGCAATATTCAGACACTTATCACTGTATGCTCAGTCACGTGATCAGTTTCTGATCAGCCACGTGATCAGTGCATGATCAGTTTCGGGAGCAGTATGATCAGCCACTTGATCAGTGCATGATAGCCACGTGATCAGTGCATGATCAGTCACGTCTTCAGTGCATGATCAATCACGTGATCAGTGCATGATCAGCTACGTTATCAGTGCAGGATAGCCAGTGTGATCAGTGCATGATCAGTCACGTGTTGATGTATGATCAGCCACGTGACTAGTGCATGATCAGTCACGTGATCAGTGTACGATCAACCACGGGATCAATGCATGGTAGCCACCAGATCAGTGCATGATCAGTCACGTGATCAGTGCAAGATTGCCAAGGGATCAGTGCATGATTAGTTATGTTATCAATGTATGATTAGCCACGTGATTAGTGCATCATCAGCCACGTGATCAGTGCATGATCAGCCACGTGATGAGTGAAGGATACGCAACGTTGATGAGTGCATTATCAGCCACATGATCAGTGTATGATCAGCCACGTGATCAGTGCATGATAGCCACTGATCCGTGCATGATCAGTCACGTGTTCATGGCATGGGCAGTCATGTGATCAGTGCATGATAGCTACGAAATCAGTTCATAATCAGTCACGTGATCACTGCATGATCATTCACGTGATCAGTGCATGCTAGCCACGTGATCAGTGCATTGCTAGCCACTTGATCAGTGCATGATCAGTCACGTGATCAGTGTATAATCAGCCTCGTGATCAATGTATGATCATCCACGTGATCAGTGCACGTGATCAGTAGCATAGCCAAGTGATCAGTGCATTATAGCCATGTGATGAGTGCATGATCAGTCACGTGATCATTGGTATGAACAACGGATCAATGCATATAGCCACCAGATCAGTGCATGATCAGTCAAGTGATCAGTGCATGATCTGTCACGTGTCCGTGTATGATATCCCGTTGTCAGTTCTTGCACAGTCATGTGATCAGTGCATGATAGCTAAGTTATCAGTGCCTGATCAGCCACTGATCAGTGCAAGGTCGCCCGTTATCAGTGCATGATATTTAGGTGATCAATGTATTATTAGCCACATGAT
>NW_020191419.1:0-52332 GCF_002263795.3 Bos taurus
AAACCCACCATGCTTATAATTATGCCTGGGCTGCTAAGCACCCACTCGAAGAAGGTGTCTAGGGTGAGGCACCTTTTCGCCTATTCGAGAGGGCCGCCTGCGCCTACGATAAGTGGTGCAACTTCTGTCTTGAAGTTTTGATGGTCTTCGCGTAAACCAGACTGACTCAGTCTCTTTTGCATCCACCGAATTTTCCTACTGAGCTCTCCTCATACTATTATTCTTGACATCTCTGATTAGCATATAAAAAATGCCTAGGCCATTTCTCTCCTCGCAATACCCTGGATCAGGTTGGGGCTGGTCCCCGGCAGGGTGGCGACCGACAGGGACCATCAGGAGGCGATACTCAACGAGATTGAAGCAGACACGAACCACGCCAATCAGCAGGCAATAAGCATGGAAGCTCAGCAGTGACGAATCATGCTGCTCAACTGGCAATAATCAAGCCACGTTGACCAGGCAAGAATATGACGCAGCTCAGCTGCAATTGTCCAGCAGATGAGCGACAGGAATCACGCAGCGTCAAATTGGCAATTGTCATGCCAGCATGAGCCGGCAGGAATCACGCAGCCTCAGAAGGCCCTGATCACGTGGCTCTGCAGGCACTGATCACGTGGCTGATCAAGTACAGATCACGTGACGAGCATGCACTGATCACGTGGCTATCATGCACTGATGACGTGGATCTGCGCATTTGCACTGATTGACGTGGCTGATCAGTACTGACACATGGCTCAATCATTGCACTGATCACGTGTTTATACAGGGCAATTGATCAGTGACTTGACAGGCGCTGATCATGGGACTGCAAACGCACTGATCACGTGGCTATCATGCACTGATCACGCGGACTGCGAGCACTGATGAACGTGGTGTTTCGGGCAACTGATCACGTGTTTATCAGGCAGTGATCAGTGAGTGACAGGCGCTGATGATCAGGGGACTGTAGCACGCAACTGATCAGGTGGCTTGATCAGGAACTGAACCACCTGACTGCGCATGCAGTGATCACGTGGCTGGTCGTTCATGATCACGTGCTTTTATACATACGTATGAATCACCTGGACTGAGAGCGCTGATCACGTGACTGTGCCGTCAGTGATCACGGGCTGAGCAAGCACTGATACGTGACTGCGCATGCACTGATTCATGTTGCCGGGACCGGGGAGGCCTTCCACTACTGGACAAAGTCATGAGGAAGGAGGCTCCGGCAACGCCAATTGCGGATCGAGCCTCAGCGAGTCCACCCGGATATTCTCGGAGCATCTCCCCCCCAAAAAAAACCAGTCTGGCCTACTGTGTATGCTTTGCTACTCAACTCTAGATTTTCACTGGGTGCTGCTGTCCCCCACCGCATCTCGCTCTCTCTGTCAAAGACCTTAACTACAGCTCCAATTCATAAAGTTCCTTGTCATTCTTCCCTTTAACGTCCAGCTGAGTCTCCATCTGGGAGCGCGGAACCCACCACCGCTTACTAATTATGCCCTGGGCTGCTAAGACCCACTCGAGAAGGTGTCTAGGGTGACCGGTACCTTTCCCGCTATTCACGAGGGAGGCGCTGCGGCTACCTACGTAGTTGGTGCAAACCTTCCTTGTTCTGAAGCGTTTGATTGGTCTTCCGGTAAAACCACAGCTACTCAGTTCTCTTTTCTCCAGGCCGAAATTTTCCTACTGAGCTCTTCCTCATACTGATTATTCTTGACATCTCCTGATTAGCATCTAAAGAGTCGCCTAGGCCATATCTCCTTCGAATACCCTGGATCAGTTTGGGGCTGGTCCCGGCAGGTGGCGGACCCCGGAACAGGACCTCAGGAGGCGATTCTCAAAAGAGCTGAGCGGACACGAACCACAGCAATCAGCAGGCAATAAGCATCGGAGCTCAGCAGTGACGAATCATGCTGCCTCAACTGGCAATAATCAAGCACGTGACCAAGGCAGGAATCACGCAGCTCAGCTGGCAACTGTCAAGCAGATGAGCCGACAGGAATCACGCAGCTCAGATGGCAATTGTCATCGCGCAGATGAGCCGGCAGGAATCACGCAGCTCAGGCAAGGCCCTGATCAACGGTGATCCTGCAGGCACTGATCACGTGGTGACTCAAGTACAGATCACGTGACTGAGCATGCACTGACACGTGGCTATCATGCCACTGATGACGTGACGCGCATGCCACTGATGACGTGGCTGCATCCGGGCACTGATCACATGGCTCATCATGCACTGAGCACGTGTTATCAGGCAATGATCAGTGACTGACAGGCGCTGATTCATGGGGACTGTGCACGCACTGATCACGATGGCTCTCATGCACTATCACGTGACTGCGCATCACTGATGACGTGGCTGTTCGGGCACTGATCACGTGTTTATCAGGCAGTGATCAGTGACTGACAGGGCGCTGATCAGGGACTGGTGCACGCACTGATCAGGTGGCTGATTCAGGAACTGACCACCGACTGCGCATGCAGTGATCACGTGGCTGGTGGTTCACTGTATCAGTGTTTATCATACGGTGATCACGTGACTGAGAGGCGCTGATCACGTGACTGTGCCGTCAGTGATCACGTGGCTGAGCAGGCACTGATATCGTGACTGAGCATGCACTGATCATGTGCGGGAGCCGGGGAGGCATTCCACTCTGGACAAAGGTTCATGAGGAAGGGAGGCTCGGCATACGCAAATGCGGGATCGAGCCTCAGGAGTCCACCCGGATGTTCTCGAGCATCTCCCCCCAAAAAAACCAGAGTCTGCCTACGTATTGCTTTGTGCTCTCACCTCTGATTTCACTGGGGGCTGTCCCCCACCACCATCTCGCTCTCTCTGTCAAAGAGTTAACTTACAGCTCCAATTCATAAAGTTCCTTGTCATTCTTCCCTTTAACGTTCCAGCTGAGTCTCCATCTGGAGCGCGGAACCCACCACGCTTACTAATATGCCTGGGCTGCTAAGACCCACTCGAGAAGGTGTCTAGGGTGAGGCACCTTTCGCTATTCGAGAGGGCGCCTGCGGCCTACGTAAGTGGTGCAAACTTCTTGTCTTGAAGTTTGATTGGTCTTTCCGCGTAAACCAAGCTACTCAGTCTCTTTTCTCCACCGAATTTTCCTACTGAGCTCTCCTCATACTATTATTCTTGACATCTCTGATTAGCATATAAATAGTCGCCTAGGCCATCTCTCCTTCGAATACCCTGGATCAGTTGGGGCTGGTCCCGGCAGGTGGCGACCGAACAGGGACCTCAGGAGGCGATACTCAAAGAGCTGAGCAGACACGAACCACGCAATCAGCAGGCAATAAGCATGGAGCTCAGCAGTGACGAATCATGCTGCTCAACTGGCAATAATCAAGCACGTGACAGGCAGGAATCACGCAGCTCAGCTGGCAATTGTCAAGCAGATGAGCCGACAGGAATCACGCAGCTCAGATGGCAATTGTCATGCAGATGAGCCGGCAGGAATCACGCAGCTCAGCAGGCCCTGATCACGTGACTCTGCAGGCACTGATCACGTGGCTGATCAAGTCCAGATCACGTGACTGAGCATGCACTGATCACGTGGCTATCATGCACTGATGACGTGACTGCGCATGCACTGATGACGTGGCTGATCAGGCACTGATCACATGGCTCATCATGCACTGATCACGTGTTTATCAGGCAATGATCAGTGACTGACAGGCGCTGATCATGGGACTGTGCACGCACTGATCACGTGGCTATCATGCACTGATCACGTGACTGCGCATGCACTGATGACGTGGCTGTTCGGGCACTGATCACGTGTTTATCAGGCAGTGATCAGTGACTGACAGGCGCTGATCAGGGGACTGTGCACGCACTGATCAGGTGGCTGATCAGGAACTGACCACCTGACCGCGCATGCAGTGATCACGTGGCTGGTCGTTCACTGATCACGTGTTTATCATACGGTGATCACGTGACTGAGAGGCGCTGATCACGTGACTGTGCCGTCAGTGATCACGTGGCTGAGCAGGCACTGATATCGTGACTGAGCATGCACTGATCATGTGCCGGGAGCCGGGGAGGCATTCCACTCTGGACAAAGGTCATGAGGAAGGAGGCTCGGCATACGCAAATGCGGGATCGAGCCTCAGGAGTCCACCCGGATATTCTCGAGCATCTCCCCCCCAAAAAAACCAGAGTCTGCCTACTGTATTGCTTTGTGCTCTCACCTCTGATTTCACTGGGGGCTGTCCCCCACCACCATCTCGCTCTCTCTGTCAAAGAGTTAACTTACAGCTCCAATTCATAAAGTTCCTTGTCATTCTTCCCTTTAACTTCCAGCTGAGTCTCCATCTGGAGCGCGGAACCCACCACGCTTACTAATTATGCCTGGGCTGCTAAGACCCACTCGAGAAGGTGTCTAGGGTGAGGCACCTTTCGCTATTCGAGAGGGCGCCTGCGGCCTACGTAAGTGGTGCAAACTTCTTGTCTTGAAGTTTGATTGGTCTTCCGCGTAAACCAAGCTACTCAGTCTCTTTTCTCCACCGAATTTTCCTACTGAGCTCTCCTCATACTATTATTCTTGACATCTCTGATTAGCATATAAATAGTCGCCTAGGCCATCTCTCCTTCGAATACCCTGGATCAGTTGGGGCTGGTCCCCGGCAGGTGGCGACCGAACAGGGACCTCAGGAGGCATACTCAAAGAGCTGAGCAGACACGAACCACGCAATCAGCAGGCAATAAGCATGGAGCTCAGCAGTGACGAATCATGCTGCTCAACTGGCAATAATCAAGCACGTGACCAGGCAGGAATCACGCAGCTCAGCTGGCAATTGTCAAGCAGATGAGCCGACAGGAATCACGCAGCTCAGATGGCAATTGTCATGCAGATGAGCCGGCAGGAATCACGCAGCTCAGCAGGCCCTGATCACGTGACTCTGCAGGCACTGATCACGTGGCTGATCAAGTCCAGATCACGTGACTGAGCATGCACTGATCACGTGGCTATCATGCACTGATGACGTGACTGCGCATGCACTGATGACCTGGCTGATCAGGCACTGATCACATGGCTCATCATGCACTGATCACGTGTTTATCAGGCAATGATCAGTGACTGACAGGCGCTGATCATGGGACTGTGCACGCACTGATCACGTGGCTATCATGCACTGATCACGTGACTGCGCATGCACTGATGACGTGGCTGTTCGGGCACTGATCACGTGTTTATCAGGCAGTGATCAGTGACTGACAGGCGCTGATCAGGGGACTGTGCACGCACTGATCAGGTGGCTGATCAGGAACTGACCACCTGACTGCGCATGCAGTGATCACGTGGCTGGTCGTTCACTGATCACGTGTTTATCATACGGTGATCACGTGACTGAGAGGCGCTGATCACGTGACTGTGCCGTCAGTGATCACGTGGCTGAGCAGGCACTGATATCGTGACTGAGCATGCACTGATCATGTGCCGGGAGCCGGGGAGGCATTCCACTCTGGACAAAGGTCATGAGGAAGGAGGCTCGGCATACGCAAATGCGGGATCGAGCCTCAGGAGTCCACCCGGATATTCTCGAGCATCTCCCCCCCAAAAAAACCAGAGTCTGCCTACTGTATTGCTTTGTGCTCTCACCTCTGATTTCACTGGGGGCTGTCCCCCACCACCATCTCGCTCTCTCTGTCAAAGAGTTAACTTACAGCTCCAATTCATAAAGTTCCTTGTCATTCTTCCCTTTAACTTCCAGCTGAGTCTCCATCTGGAGCGCGGAACCCACCACGCTTACTAATTATGCCTGGGCTGCTAAGACCCACTCGAGAAGGTGTCTAGGGTGAGGCACCTTTCGCTATTCGAGAGGGCGCCTGCGGCCTACGTAAGTGGTGCAAACTTCTTGTCTTGAAGTTTGATTGGTCTTCCGCGTAAACCAAGCTACTCAGTCTCTTTTCTCCACCGAATTTTCCTACTGAGCTCTCCTCATACTATTATTCTTGACATCTCTGATTAGCATATAAATAGTCGCCTAGGCCATCTCTCCTTCGAATACCCTGGATCAGTTGGGGCTGGTCCCCGGCAGGTGGCGACCGAACAGGGACCTCAGGAGGCAATACTCAAAGAGCTGAGCAGACACGAACCACGCAATCAGCAGGCAATAAGCATGGAGCTCAGCAGTGACGAATCATGCTGCTCAACTGGCAATAATCAAGCACGTGACCAGGCAGGAATCACGCAGCTCAGCTGGCAATTGTCAAGCAGATGAGCCGACAGGAATCACGCAGCTCAGCTGGCAATTGTCATGCAGATGAGCCGGCAGGAATCACGCAGCTCAGCAGGCCCTGATCACGTGACTCTGCAGGCACTGATCACGTGGCTGATCAAGTCCAGATCACGTGACTGAGCATGCACTGATCACGTGGCTATCATGCACTGATGACGTGACTGCGCATGCACTGATGACGTGGCTGATCGGGCACTGATCACATGGCTCATCATGCACTGATCACGTGTTTATCAGGCAATGATCAGTGACTGACAGGCGCTGATCATGGGACTGTGCACGCACTGATCACGTGGCTATCATGCACTGATCACGTGACTGCGCATGCACTGATGACGTGGCTGTTCGGGCACTGATCACGTGTTTATCAGGCAGTGATCAGTGACTGACAGGCGCTGATCAGGGGACTGTGCACGCACTGATCAGGTGGCTGATCAGGAACTGACCACCTGACCGCGCATGCAGTGATCACGTGGCTGGTCGTTCACTGATCACGTGTTTATCATACGGTGATCACGTGACTGAGAGGCGCTGATCACGTGACTGTGCCGTCAGTGATCACGTGGCTGAGCAGGCACTGATATCGTGACTGAGCATGCACTGATCATGTGCCGGGAGCCGGGGAGGCATTCCACTCTGGACAAAGGTCATGAGGAAGGAGGCTCGGCATACGCAAATGCGGGATCGAGCCTCAGGAGTCCACCCGGATATTCTCGAGCATCTCCCCCCCAAAAAAAACCGGAGTCTGCCTACTGTATTGCTTTGTGCTCTCACCTCTGATTTCACTGGGGGCTGTCCCCCACCACCATCTCGCTCTCTCTGTCAAAGAGTTAACTTACAGCTCCAATTCATAAAGTTCCTTGTCATTCTTCCCTTTAACTTCCAGCTGAGTCTCCATCTGGAGCGCGGAACCCACCACGCTTACTAATTATGCCTGGGCTGCTAAGACCCACTCGAGAAGGTGTCTAGGGTGAGGCACCTTTCGCTATTCGAGAGGGCGCCTGCGGCCTACGTAAGTGGTGCAAACTTCTTGTCTTGAAGTTTGATTGGTCTTCCGCGTAAACCAAGCTACTCAGTCTCTTTTCTCCACCGAATTTTCCTACTGAGCTCTCCTCATACTATTATTCTTGACATCTCTGATTAGCATATAAATAGTCGCCTAGGCCATCTCTCCTTCGAATACCCTGGATCAGTTGGGGCTGGTCCCCGGCAGGTGGCGACCGAACAGGGACCTCAGGAGGCAATACTCAAAGAGCTGAGCAGACACGAACCACGCAATCAGCAGGCAATAAGCATGGAGCTCAGCAGTGACGAATCATGCTGCTCAACTGGCAATAATCAAGCACGTGACCAGGCAGGAATCACGCAGCTCAGCTGGCAATTGTCAAGCAGATGAGCCGACAGGAATCACGCAGCTCAGCTGGCAATTGTCATGCAGATGAGCCGGCAGGAATCACGCAGCTCAGCAGGCCCTGATCACGTGACTCTGCAGGCACTGATCACGTGGCTGATCAAGTCCAGATCACGTGACTGAGCATGCACTGATCACGTGGCTATCATGCACTGATGACGTGACTGCGCATGCACTGATGACGTGGCTGATCGGGCACTGATCACATGGCTCATCATGCACTGATCACGTGTTTATCAGGCAATGATCAGTGACTGACAGGCGCTGATCATGGGACTGTGCACGCACTGATCACGTGGCTATCATGCACTGATCACGTGACTGCGCATGCACTGATGACGTGGCTGTTCGGGCACTGATCACGTGTTTATCAGGCAGTGATCAGTGACTGACAGGCGGCTGATCAGGGGACTGTGCACGCACTGATCAGGTGGCTGATCAGGAACTGACCACCTGACTGCGCATGCAGTGATCAGGTGGCTGGTCGTTCCACTGATCACGTGTTTATCATACGGTGATCACGTGACTGAGAGCGCTGATCACGTGACTGTGCGGAACCTTCTCGAGTGGGTCTTAGCAGCCCCAGGCATAATTAGTAAGCGTGGTGGGTTCCGCACTCCAGATGGAGACTCAGCTGGAAGTTAAAGGGAAGAATGACAAGGAACTTTATGAATTGGAGCTGTAAGTTAACTCTTTGACAGAGAGAGCGAGATGGTGGTGGGACAGCCCCAGTGAAATCAGAGGTGAGAGCACAAAGCAATACAGTAGGCAGACTCTGGTTTTTTGGGGGGGGGAGATGCTCGAGAATATCCGGGTGGACTCCTGAGGCTCGATCCCGCATTTGCGTATGCCGAGCCTCCTTCCTCATGACCTTTGTCCAGAGTGGAATGCCTCCCCGGCTCCCGGCACATGATCAGTGCATGCTCAGTCACGATATCAGTGCCTGCTCAGCCACGTGATCACTGACGGCACAGTCACGTGATCAGCGCCTCTCAGTCACGTGATCACCGTATGATAAACACGTGATCAGTGAACGACCAGCCACGTGATCACTGCATGCGCAGTCAGGTGGTCAGTTCCTGATCAGCCACCTGATCAGTGCGTGCACAGTCCCCTGATCAGCGCCTGTCAGTCACTGATCACTGCCTGATAAACACGTGATCAGTGCCCGAACAGCCACGTCATCAGTGCATGCGCAGTCACGTGATCAGTGCATGATAGCCACGTGATCAGTGCGTGCACAGTCCCATGATCAGCGCCTGTCAGTCACTGATCATTGCCTGATAAACACGTGATCAGTGCATGATGAGCCATGTGATCAGTGCCTGATCAGCCACGTCATCAGTGCATGCGCAGTCACGTCATCAGTGCATGATAGCCACGTGATCAGTGCATGCTCAGTCACGTGATCTGGACTTGATCAGCCACGTGATCAGTGCCTGCAGAGTCACGTGATCAGGGCCTGCTGAGCTGCGTGATTCCTGCCGGCTCATCTGCATGACAATTGCCAGCTGAGCTGCGTGATTCCTGCCTGGTCACGTGCTTGATTATTGCCAGTTGAGCAGCATGATTCGTCACTGCTGAGCTCCATGCTTATTGCCTGCTGATTGCGTGGTTCGTGTCTGCTCAGCTCTTTGAGTATCGCCTCCTGAGGTCCCTGTTCGGTCGCCACCTGCCGGGGACCAGCCCCAACTGATCCAGGGTATTCGAAGGAGAGATGGCCTAGGCGACTATTTATATGCTAATCAGAGATGTCAAGAATAATAGTATGAGGAGAGCTCAGTAGGAAAATTCGGTGGAGAAAAGAGACTGAGTAGCTTGGTTTACGCGGAAGACCAATCAAACTTCAAGACAAGAAGTTTGCACCACTTACGTAGGCCGCAGGCGCCCTCTCGAATAGCGAAAGGTGCCTCACCCTAGACACCTTCTCGAGTGGGTCTTAGCAGCCCAGGCATAATTAGTAAGCGTGGTGGGTTCCGCGCTCCAGATGGAGACTCAGCTGGAAGTTAAAGGGAAGAATGACAAGGAACTTTATGAATTGGAGCTGTAAGTTAACTCTTTGACAGAGAGAGCGAGATGGTGGTGGGGGACAGCCCCCAGTGAAATCAGAGGTGAGAGCACAAAGCAATACAGTAGGCAGACTCTGGTTTTTTTGGGGGGGAGATGCTCGAGAATATCCGGGTGGACTCCTGAGGCTCGATCCCGCATTTGCGTATGCCGAGCCTCCTTCCTCATGACCTTTGTCCAGAGTGGAATGCCTCCCCGGCTCCCGGCACATGATCAGTGCATGCTCAGTCACGATATCAGTGCCTGCTCAGCCACGTGATCACTGACGGCACAGTCACGTGATCAGCGCCTCTCAGTCACGTGATCACCGTATGATAAACACGTGATCAGTGAACGACCAGCCACGTGATCACTGCATGCGCAGTCAGGTGGTCAGTTCCTGATCAGCCACCTGATCAGTGCGTGCACAGTCCCCTGATCAGCGCCTGTCAGTCACTGATCACTGCCTGATAAACACGTGATCAGTGCCCGAACAGCCACGTCATCAGTGCATGCGCAGTCACGTGATCAGTGCATGATAGCCACGTGATCAGTGCGTGCACAGTCCCATGATCAGCGCCTGTCAGTCACTGATCATTGCCTGATAAACACGTGATCAGTGCATGATGAGCCATGTGATCAGTGCCTGATCAGCCACGTCATCAGTGCATGCGCAGTCACGTCATCAGTGCATGATAGCCACGTGATCAGTGCATGCTCAGTCACGTGATCTGGACTTGATCAGCCACGTGATCAGTGCCTGCAGAGTCACGTGATCAGGGCCTGCTGAGCTGCGTGATTCCTGCCGGCTCATCTGCATGACAATTGCCATCTGAGCTGCGTGATTCCTGTCGGCTCATCTGCTTGACAATTGCCAGCTGAGCTGCGTGATTCCTGCCTGGTCACGTGCTTGATTATTGCCAGTTGAGCAGCATGATTCGTCACTGCTGAGCTCCATGCTTATTGCCTGCTGATTGCGTGGTTCGTGTCTGCTCAGCTCTTTGAGTATCGCCTCCTGAGGTCCCTGTTCGGTCGCCACCTGCCGGGGACCAGCCCCAACTGATCCAGGGTATTCGAAGGAGAGATGGCCTAGGCGACTATTTATATGCTAATCAGAGATGTCAAGAATAATAGTATGAGGAGAGCTCAGTAGGAAAATTCGGTGGAGAAAAGAGACTGAGTAGCTTGGTTTACGCGGAAGACCAATCAAACTTCAAGACAAGAAGTTTGCACCACTTACGTAGGCCGCAGGCGCCCTCTCGAATAGCGAAAGGTGCCTCACCCTAGACACCTTCTCGAGTGGGTCTTAGCAGCCCAGGCATAATTAGTAAGCGTGGTGGGTTCCGCGCTCCAGATGGAGACTCAGCTGGAAGTTAAAGGGAAGAATGACAAGGAACTTTATGAATTGGAGCTGTAAGTTAACTCTTTGACAGAGAGAGCGAGATGGTGGTGGGGGACAGCCCCCAGTGAAATCAGAGGTGAGGGCACAAAGCAATACAGTAGGCAGACTCTGGTTTTTTTGGGGGGGAGATGCTCGAGAATATCCGGGTGGACTCCTGAGGCTCGATCCCGCATTTGCGTATGCCGAGCCTCCTTCCTCATGACCTTTGTCCAGAGTGGAATGCCTCCCCGGCTCCCGGCACATGATCAGTGCATGCTCAGTCACGATATCAGTGCCTGCTCAGCCACGTGATCACTGACGGCACAGTCACGTGATCAGCGCCTCTCAGTCACGTGATCACCGTATGATAAACACGTGATCAGTGAACGACCAGCCACGTGATCACTGCATGCGCAGTCAGGTGGTCAGTTCCTGATCAGCCACCTGATCAGTGCGTGCACAGTCCCCTGATCAGCGCCTGTCAGTCACTGATCACTGCCTGATAAACACGTGATCAGTGCCCGAACAGCCACGTCATCAGTGCATGCGCAGTCACGTGATCAGTGCATGATAGCCACGTGATCAGTGCGTGCACAGTCCCATGATCAGCGCCTGTCAGTCACTGATCATTGCCTGATAAACACGTGATCAGTGCATGATGAGCCATGTGATCAGTGCCTGATCAGCCACGTCATCAGTGCATGCGCAGTCACGTCATCAGTGCATGATAGCCACGTGATCAGTGCATGCTCAGTCACGTGATCTGGACTTGATCAGCCACGTGATCAGTGCCTGCAGAGTCACGTGATCAGGGCCTGCTGAGCTGCGTGATTCCTGCCGGCTCATCTGCATGACAATTGCCATCTGAGCTGCGTGATTCCTGTCGGCTCATCTGCTTGACAATTGCCAGCTGAGCTGCGTGATTCCTGCCTGGTCACGTGCTTGATTATTGCCAGTTGAGCAGCATGATTCGTCACTGCTGAGCTCCATGCTTATTGCCTGCTGATTGCGTGGTTCGTGTCTGCTCAGCTCTTTGAGTATCGCCTCCTGAGGTCCCTGTTCGGTCGCCACCTGCCGGGGACCAGCCCCAACTGATCCAGGGTATTCGAAGGAGAGATGGCCTAGGCGACTATTTATATGCTAATCAGAGATGTCAAGAATAATAGTATGAGGAGAGCTCAGTAGGAAAATTCGGTGGAGAAAAGAGACTGAGTAGCTTGGTTTACGCGGAAGACCAATCAAACTTCAAGACAAGAAGTTTGCACCACTTACGTAGGCCGCAGGCGCCCTCTCGAATAGCGAAAGGTGCCTCACCCTAGACAGCTTCTCGAGTGGGTCTTAGCAGCCCAGGCATAATTAGTAAGTGTGGTGGGTTCCGCGCTCCAGATGGAGACTCAGCTGGAAGTTAAAGGGAAGAATGACAAGGAACTTTATGAATTGGAGCTGTAAGTTAACTCTTTGACAGAGAGAGCGAGATGGTGGTGGGGGACAGCCCCCAGTGAAATCAGAGGTGAGGGCACAAAGCAATACAGTAGGCAGACTCTGGTTTTTTGGGGGGGAGATGCTCGAGAATATCCGGGTGGACTCCTGAGGCTCGATCCCGCATTTGCGTATGCCGAGCCTCCTTCCTCATGACCTTTGTCCAGAGTGGAATGCCTCCCCGGCTCCCGGCACATGATCAGTGCATGCTCAGTCACGATATCAGTGCCTGCTCAGCCACGTGATCACTGACGGCACAGTCACGTGATCAGCGCCTCTCAGTCACGTGATCACCGTATGATAAACACGTGATCAGTGAACGACCAGCCACGTGATCACTGCATGCGCAGTCAGGTGGTCAGTTCCTGATCAGCCACCTGATCAGTGCGTGCACAGTCCCCTGATCAGCGCCTGTCAGTCACTGATCACTGCCTGATAAACACGTGATCAGTGCCCGAACAGCCACGTCATCAGTGCATGCGCAGTCACGTGATCAGTGCATGATAGCCACGTGATCAGTGCGTGCACAGTCCCATGATCAGCGCCTGTCAGTCACTGATCATTGCCTGATAAACACGTGATCAGTGCATGATGAGCCATGTGATCAGTGCCTGATCAGCCACGTCATCAGTGCATGCGCAGTCACGTCATCAGTGCATGATAGCCACGTGATCAGTGCATGCTCAGTCACGTGATCTGGACTTGATCAGCCACGTGATCAGTGCCTGCAGAGTCACGTGATCAGGGCCTGCTGAGCTGCGTGATTCCTGCCGGCTCATCTGCATGACAATTGCCATCTGAGCTGCGTGATTCCTGTCGGCTCATCTGCTTGACAATTGCCAGCTGAGCTGCGTGATTCCTGCCTGGTCACGTGCTTGATTATTGCCAGTTGAGCAGCATGATTCGTCACTGCTGAGCTCCATGCTTATTGCCTGCTGATTGCGTGGTTCGTGTCTGCTCAGCTCTTTGAGTATCGCCTCCTGAGGTCCCTGTTCGGTCGCCACCTGCCGGGGACCAGCCCCAACTGATCCAGGGTATTCGAAGGAGAGATGGCCTAGGCGACTATTTATATGCTAATCAGAGATGTCAAGAATAATAGTATGAGGAGAGCTCAGTAGGAAAATTCGGTGGAGAAAAGAGACTGAGTAGCTTGGTTTACGCGGAAGACCAATCAAACTTCAAGACAAGAAGTTTGCACCACTTACGTAGGCCGCAGGCGCCCTCTCGAATAGCGAAAGGTGCCTCACCCTAGACAGCTTCTCGAGTGGGTCTTAGCAGCCCAGGCATAATTAGTAAGTGTGGTGGGTTCCGCGCTCCAGATGGAGACTCAGCTGGAAGTTAAAGGGAAGAATGACAAGGAACTTTATGAATTGGAGCTGTAAGTTAACTCTTTGACAGAGAGAGCGAGATGGTGGTGGGGGACAGCCCCCAGTGAAATCAGAGGTGAGGGCACAAAGCAATACAGTAGGCAGACTCTGGTTTTTTTGGGGGGGAGATGCTCGAGAATATCCGGGTGGACTCCTGAGGCTCGATCCCGCATTTGCGTATGCCGAGCCTCCTTCCTCATGACCTTTGTCCAGAGTGGAATGCCTCCCCGGCTCCCGGCACATGATCAGTGCATGCTCAGTCACGATATCAGTGCCTGCTCAGCCACGTGATCACTGACGGCACAGTCACGTGATCAGCGCCTCTCAGTCACGTGATCACCGTATGATAAACACGTGATCAGTGAACGACCAGCCACGTGATCACTGCATGCGCAGTCAGGTGGTCAGTTCCTGATCAGCCACCTGATCAGTGCGTGCACAGTCCCCTGATCAGCGCCTGTCAGTCACTGATCACTGCCTGATAAACACGTGATCAGTGCCCGAACAGCCACGTCATCAGTGCATGCGCAGTCACGTGATCAGTGCATGATAGCCACGTGATCAGTGCGTGCACAGTCCCATGATCAGCGCCTGTCAGTCACTGATCATTGCCTGATAAACACGTGATCAGTGCATGATGAGCCATGTGATCAGTGCCTGATCAGCCACGTCATCAGTGCATGCGCAGTCACGTCATCAGTGCATGATAGCCACGTGATCAGTGCATGCTCAGTCACGTGATCTGGACTTGATCAGCCACGTGATCAGTGCCTGCAGAGTCACGTGATCAGGGCCTGCTGAGCTGCGTGATTCCTGCCGGCTCATCTGCATGACAATTGCCATCTGAGCTGCGTGATTCCTGTCGGCTCATCTGCTTGACAATTGCCAGCTGAGCTGCGTGATTCCTGCCTGGTCACGTGCTTGATTATTGCCAGTTGAGCAGCATGATTCGTCACTGCTGAGCTCCATGCTTATTGCCTGCTGATTGCGTGGTTCGTGTCTGCTCAGCTCTTTGAGTATCGCCTCCTGAGGTCCCTGTTCGGTCGCCACCTGCCGGGGACCAGCCCCAACTGATCCAGGGTATTCGAAGGAGAGATGGCCTAGGCGACTATTTATATGCTAATCAGAGATGTCAAGAATAATAGTATGAGGAGAGCTCAGTAGGAAAATTCGGTGGAGAAAAGAGACTGAGTAGCTTGGTTTACGCGGAAGACCAATCAAACTTCAAGACAAGAAGTTTGCACCACTTACGTAGGCCGCAGGCGCCCTCTCGAATAGCGAAAGGTGCCTCACCCTAGACAGCTTCTCGAGTGGGTCTTAGCAGCCCAGGCATAATTAGTAAGTGTGGTGGGTTCCGCGCTCCAGATGGAGACTCAGCTGGAAGTTAAAGGGAAGAATGACAAGGAACTTTATGAATTGGAGCTGTAAGTTAACTCTTTGACAGAGAGAGCGAGATGGTGGTGGGGGACAGCCCCCAGTGAAATCAGAGGTGAGGGCACAAAGCAATACAGTAGGCAGACTCTGGTTTTTTGGGGGGGAGATGCTCGAGAATATCCGGGTGGACTCCTGAGGCTCGATCCCGCATTTGCGTATGCCGAGCCTCCTTCCTCATGACCTTTGTCCAGAGTGGAATGCCTCCCCGGCTCCCGGCACATGATCAGTGCATGCTCAGTCACGATATCAGTGCCTGCTCAGCCACGTGATCACTGACGGCACAGTCACGTGATCAGCGCCTCTCAGTCACGTGATCACCGTATGATAAACACGTGATCAGTGAACGACCAGCCACGTGATCACTGCATGCGCAGTCAGGTGGTCAGTTCCTGATCAGCCACCTGATCAGTGCGTGCACAGTCCCCTGATCAGCGCCTGTCAGTCACTGATCACTGCCTGATAAACACGTGATCAGTGCCCGAACAGCCACGTCATCAGTGCATGCGCAGTCACGTGATCAGTGCATGATAGCCACGTGATCAGTGCGTGCACAGTCCCATGATCAGCGCCTGTCAGTCACTGATCATTGCCTGATAAACACGTGATCAGTGCATGATGAGCCATGTGATCAGTGCCTGATCAGCCACGTCATCAGTGCATGCGCAGTCACGTCATCAGTGCATGATAGCCACGTGATCAGTGCATGCTCAGTCACGTGATCTGGACTTGATCAGCCACGTGATCAGTGCCTGCAGAGTCACGTGATCAGGGCCTGCTGAGCTGCGTGATTCCTGCCGGCTCATCTGCATGACAATTGCCATCTGAGCTGCGTGATTCCTGTCGGCTCATCTGCTTGACAATTGCCAGCTGAGCTGCGTGATTCCTGCCTGGTCACGTGCTTGATTATTGCCAGTTGAGCAGCATGATTCGTCACTGCTGAGCTCCATGCTTATTGCCTGCTGATTGCGTGGTTCGTGTCTGCTCAGCTCTTTGAGTATCGCCTCCTGAGGTCCCTGTTCGGTCGCCACCTGCCGGGGACCAGCCCCAACTGATCCAGGGTATTCGAAGGAGAGATGGCCTAGGCGACTATTTATATGCTAATCAGAGATGTCAAGAATAATAGTATGAGGAGAGCTCAGTAGGAAAATTCGGTGGAGAAAAGAGACTGAGTAGCTTGGTTTACGCGGAAGACCAATCAAACTTCAAGACAAGAAGTTTGCACCACTTACGTAGGCCGCAGGCGCCCTCTCGAATAGCGAAAGGTGCCTCACCCTAGACAGCTTCTCGAGTGGGTCTTAGCAGCCCAGGCATAATTAGTAAGTGTGGTGGGTTCCGCGCTCCAGATGGAGACTCAGCTGGAAGTTAAAGGGAAGAATGACAAGGAACTTTATGAATTGGAGCTGTAAGTTAACTCTTTGACAGAGAGAGCGAGATGGTGGTGGGGGACAGCCCCCAGTGAAATCAGAGGTGAGGGCACAAAGCAATACAGTAGGCAGACTCTGGTTTTTTTGGGGGGGAGATGCTCGAGAATATCCGGGTGGACTCCTGAGGCTCGATCCCGCATTTGCGTATGCCGAGCCTCCTTCCTCATGACCTTTGTCCAGAGTGGAATGCCTCCCCGGCTCCCGGCACATGATCAGTGCATGCTCAGTCACGATATCAGTGCCTGCTCAGCCACGTGATCACTGACGGCACAGTCACGTGATCAGCGCCTCTCAGTCACGTGATCACCGTATGATAAACACGTGATCAGTGAACGACCAGCCACGTGATCACTGCATGCGCAGTCAGGTGGTCAGTTCCTGATCAGCCACCTGATCAGTGCGTGCACAGTCCCCTGATCAGCGCCTGTCAGTCACTGATCACTGCCTGATAAACACGTGATCAGTGCCCGAACAGCCACGTCATCAGTGCATGCGCAGTCACGTGATCAGTGCATGATAGCCACGTGATCAGTGCGTGCACAGTCCCATGATCAGCGCCTGTCAGTCACTGATCATTGCCTGATAAACACGTGATCAGTGCATGATGAGCCATGTGATCAGTGCCTGATCAGCCACGTCATCAGTGCATGCGCAGTCACGTCATCAGTGCATGATAGCCACGTGATCAGTGCATGCTCAGTCACGTGATCTGGACTTGATCAGCCACGTGATCAGTGCCTGCAGAGTCACGTGATCAGGGCCTGCTGAGCTGCGTGATTCCTGCCGGCTCATCTGCATGACAATTGCCATCTGAGCTGCGTGATTCCTGTCGGCTCATCTGCTTGACAATTGCCAGCTGAGCTGCGTGATTCCTGCCTGGTCACGTGCTTGATTATTGCCAGTTGAGCAGCATGATTCGTCACTGCTGAGCTCCATGCTTATTGCCTGCTGATTGCGTGGTTCGTGTCTGCTCAGCTCTTTGAGTATCGCCTCCTGAGGTCCCTGTTCGGTCGCCACCTGCCGGGGACCAGCCCCAACTGATCCAGGGTATTCGAAGGAGAGATGGCCTAGGCGACTATTTATATGCTAATCAGAGATGTCAAGAATAATAGTATGAGGAGAGCTCAGTAGGAAAATTCGGTGGAGAAAAGAGACTGAGTAGCTTGGTTTACGCGGAAGACCAATCAAACTTCAAGACAAGAAGTTTGCACCACTTACGTAGGCCGCAGGCGCCCTCTCGAATAGCGAAAGGTGCCTCACCCTAGACAGCTTCTCGAGTGGGTCTTAGCAGCCCAGGCATAATTAGTAAGTGTGGTGGGTTCCGCGCTCCAGATGGAGACTCAGCTGGAAGTTAAAGGGAAGAATGACAAGGAACTTTATGAATTGGAGCTGTAAGTTAACTCTTTGACAGAGAGAGCGAGATGGTGGTGGGGGACAGCCCCCAGTGAAATCAGAGGTGAGGGCACAAAGCAATACAGTAGGCAGACTCTGGTTTTTTGGGGGGGAGATGCTCGAGAATATCCGGGTGGACTCCTGAGGCTCGATCCCGCATTTGCGTATGCCGAGCCTCCTTCCTCATGACCTTTGTCCAGAGTGGAATGCCTCCCCGGCTCCCGGCACATGATCAGTGCATGCTCAGTCACGATATCAGTGCCTGCTCAGCCACGTGATCACTGACGGCACAGTCACGTGATCAGCGCCTCTCAGTCACGTGATCACCGTATGATAAACACGTGATCAGTGAACGACCAGCCACGTGATCACTGCATGCGCAGTCAGGTGGTCAGTTCCTGATCAGCCACCTGATCAGTGCGTGCACAGTCCCCTGATCAGCGCCTGTCAGTCACTGATCACTGCCTGATAAACACGTGATCAGTGCCCGAACAGCCACGTCATCAGTGCATGCGCAGTCACGTGATCAGTGCATGATAGCCACGTGATCAGTGCGTGCACAGTCCCATGATCAGCGCCTGTCAGTCACTGATCATTGCCTGATAAACACGTGATCAGTGCATGATGAGCCATGTGATCAGTGCCTGATCAGCCACGTCATCAGTGCATGCGCAGTCACGTCATCAGTGCATGATAGCCACGTGATCAGTGCATGCTCAGTCACGTGATCTGGACTTGATCAGCCACGTGATCAGTGCCTGCAGAGTCACGTGATCAGGGCCTGCTGAGCTGCGTGATTCCTGCCGGCTCATCTGCATGACAATTGCCATCTGAGCTGCGTGATTCCTGTCGGCTCATCTGCTTGACAATTGCCAGCTGAGCTGCGTGATTCCTGCCTGGTCACGTGCTTGATTATTGCCAGTTGAGCAGCATGATTCGTCACTGCTGAGCTCCATGCTTATTGCCTGCTGATTGCGTGGTTCGTGTCTGCTCAGCTCTTTGAGTATCGCCTCCTGAGGTCCCTGTTCGGTCGCCACCTGCCGGGGACCAGCCCCAACTGATCCAGGGTATTCGAAGGAGAGATGGCCTAGGCGACTATTTATATGCTAATCAGAGATGTCAAGAATAATAGTATGAGGAGAGCTCAGTAGGAAAATTCGGTGGAGAAAAGAGACTGAGTAGCTTGGTTTACGCGGAAGACCAATCAAACTTCAAGACAAGAAGTTTGCACCACTTACGTAGGCCGCAGGCGCCCTCTCGAATAGCGAAAGGTGCCTCACCCTAGACAGCTTCTCGAGTGGGTCTTAGCAGCCCAGGCATAATTAGTAAGTGTGGTGGGTTCCGCGCTCCAGATGGAGACTCAGCTGGAAGTTAAAGGGAAGAATGACAAGGAACTTTATGAATTGGAGCTGTAAGTTAACTCTTTGACAGAGAGAGCGAGATGGTGGTGGGGGACAGCCCCCAGTGAAATCAGAGGTGAGGGCACAAAGCAATACAGTAGGCAGACTCTGGTTTTTTTGGGGGGGAGATGCTCGAGAATATCCGGGTGGACTCCTGAGGCTCGATCCCGCATTTGCGTATGCCGAGCCTCCTTCCTCATGACCTTTGTCCAGAGTGGAATGCCTCCCCGGCTCCCGGCACATGATCAGTGCATGCTCAGTCACGATATCAGTGCCTGCTCAGCCACGTGATCACTGACGGCACAGTCACGTGATCAGCGCCTCTCAGTCACGTGATCACCGTATGATAAACACGTGATCAGTGAACGACCAGCCACGTGATCACTGCATGCGCAGTCAGGTGGTCAGTTCCTGATCAGCCACCTGATCAGTGCGTGCACAGTCCCCTGATCAGCGCCTGTCAGTCACTGATCACTGCCTGATAAACACGTGATCAGTGCCCGAACAGCCACGTCATCAGTGCATGCGCAGTCACGTGATCAGTGCATGATAGCCACGTGATCAGTGCGTGCACAGTCCCATGATCAGCGCCTGTCAGTCACTGATCATTGCCTGATAAACACGTGATCAGTGCATGATGAGCCATGTGATCAGTGCCTGATCAGCCACGTCATCAGTGCATGCGCAGTCACGTCATCAGTGCATGATAGCCACGTGATCAGTGCATGCTCAGTCACGTGATCTGGACTTGATCAGCCACGTGATCAGTGCCTGCAGAGTCACGTGATCAGGGCCTGCTGAGCTGCGTGATTCCTGCCGGCTCATCTGCATGACAATTGCCATCTGAGCTGCGTGATTCCTGTCGGCTCATCTGCTTGACAATTGCCAGCTGAGCTGCGTGATTCCTGCCTGGTCACGTGCTTGATTATTGCCAGTTGAGCAGCATGATTCGTCACTGCTGAGCTCCATGCTTATTGCCTGCTGATTGCGTGGTTCGTGTCTGCTCAGCTCTTTGAGTATCGCCTCCTGAGGTCCCTGTTCGGTCGCCACCTGCCGGGGACCAGCCCCAACTGATCCAGGGTATTCGAAGGAGAGATGGCCTAGGCGACTATTTATATGCTAATCAGAGATGTCAAGAATAATAGTATGAGGAGAGCTCAGTAGGAAAATTCGGTGGAGAAAAGAGACTGAGTAGCTTGGTTTACGCGGAAGACCAATCAAACTTCAAGACAAGAAGTTTGCACCACTTACGTAGGCCGCAGGCGCCCTCTCGAATAGCGAAAGGTGCCTCACCCTAGACAGCTTCTCGAGTGGGTCTTAGCAGCCCAGGCATAATTAGTAAGTGTGGTGGGTTCCGCGCTCCAGATGGAGACTCAGCTGGAAGTTAAAGGGAAGAATGACAAGGAACTTTATGAATTGGAGCTGTAAGTTAACTCTTTGACAGAGAGAGCGAGATGGTGGTGGGGGACAGCCCCCAGTGAAATCAGAGGTGAGGGCACAAAGCAATACAGTAGGCAGACTCTGGTTTTTTGGGGGGGAGATGCTCGAGAATATCCGGGTGGACTCCTGAGGCTCGATCCCGCATTTGCGTATGCCGAGCCTCCTTCCTCATGACCTTTGTCCAGAGTGGAATGCCTCCCCGGCTCCCGGCACATGATCAGTGCATGCTCAGTCACGATATCAGTGCCTGCTCAGCCACGTGATCACTGACGGCACAGTCACGTGATCAGCGCCTCTCAGTCACGTGATCACCGTATGATAAACACGTGATCAGTGAACGACCAGCCACGTGATCACTGCATGCGCAGTCAGGTGGTCAGTTCCTGATCAGCCACCTGATCAGTGCGTGCACAGTCCCCTGATCAGCGCCTGTCAGTCACTGATCACTGCCTGATAAACACGTGATCAGTGCCCGAACAGCCACGTCATCAGTGCATGCGCAGTCACGTGATCAGTGCATGATAGCCACGTGATCAGTGCGTGCACAGTCCCATGATCAGCGCCTGTCAGTCACTGATCATTGCCTGATAAACACGTGATCAGTGCATGATGAGCCAT
Organism: Bos taurus; assembly: GCF_002263795.3. Taxonomy (NCBI): domain Eukaryota; kingdom Metazoa; phylum Chordata; class Mammalia; order Artiodactyla; family Bovidae; genus Bos; species Bos taurus. Next base: position 21,633 of record NW_020191419.1, read on the forward strand.
GTGATCAGTGCCTGATCAGCCACGTCATCAGTGCATGCGCAGTCACGTCATCAGTGCATGATAGCCACGTGATCAGTGCATGCTCAGTCACGTGATCTGGACTTGATCAGCCACGTGATCAGTGCCTGCAGAGTCACGTGATCAGGGCCTGCTGAGCTGCGTGATTCCTGCCGGCTCATCTGCATGACAATTGCCATCTGAGCTGCGTGATTCCTGTCGGCTCATCTGCTTGACAATTGCCAGCTGAGCTGCGTGATTCCTGCCTGGTCACGTGCTTGATTATTGCCAGTTGAGCAGCATGATTCGTCACTGCTGAGCTCCATGCTTATTGCCTGCTGATTGCGTGGTTCGTGTCTGCTCAGCTCTTTGAGTATCGCCTCCTGAGGTCCCTGTTCGGTCGCCACCTGCCGGGGACCAGCCCCAACTGATCCAGGGTATTCGAAGGAGAGATGGCCTAGGCGACTATTTATATGCTAATCAGAGATGTCAAGAATAATAGTATGAGGAGAGCTCAGTAGGAAAATTCGGTGGAGAAAAGAGACTGAGTAGCTTGGTTTACGCGGAAGACCAATCAAACTTCAAGACAAGAAGTTTGCACCACTTACGTAGGCCGCAGGCGCCCTCTCGAATAGCGAAAGGTGCCTCACCCTAGACAGCTTCTCGAGTGGGTCTTAGCAGCCCAGGCATAATTAGTAAGTGTGGTGGGTTCCGCGCTCCAGATGGAGACTCAGCTGGAAGTTAAAGGGAAGAATGACAAGGAACTTTATGAATTGGAGCTGTAAGTTAACTCTTTGACAGAGAGAGCGAGATGGTGGTGGGGGACAGCCCCCAGTGAAATCAGAGGTGAGGGCACAAAGCAATACAGTAGGCAGACTCTGGTTTTTTTGGGGGGGAGATGCTCGAGAATATCCGGGTGGACTCCTGAGGCTCGATCCCGCATTTGCGTATGCCGAGCCTCCTTCCTCATGACCTTTGTCCAGAGTGGAATGCCTCCCCGGCTCCCGGCACATGATCAGTGCATGCTCAGTCACGATATCAGTGCCTGCTCAGCCACGTGATCACTGACGGCACAGTCACGTGATCAGCGCCTCTCAGTCACGTGATCACCGTATGATAAACACGTGATCAGTGAACGACCAGCCACGTGATCACTGCATGCGCAGTCAGGTGGTCAGTTCCTGATCAGCCACCTGATCAGTGCGTGCACAGTCCCCTGATCAGCGCCTGTCAGTCACTGATCACTGCCTGATAAACACGTGATCAGTGCCCGAACAGCCACGTCATCAGTGCATGCGCAGTCACGTGATCAGTGCATGATAGCCACGTGATCAGTGCGTGCACAGTCCCATGATCAGCGCCTGTCAGTCACTGATCATTGCCTGATAAACACGTGATCAGTGCATGATGAGCCATGTGATCAGTGCCTGATCAGCCACGTCATCAGTGCATGCGCAGTCACGTCATCAGTGCATGATAGCCACGTGATCAGTGCATGCTCAGTCACGTGATCTGGACTTGATCAGCCACGTGATCAGTGCCTGCAGAGTCACGTGATCAGGGCCTGCTGAGCTGCGTGATTCCTGCCGGCTCATCTGCATGACAATTGCCATCTGAGCTGCGTGATTCCTGTCGGCTCATCTGCTTGACAATTGCCAGCTGAGCTGCGTGATTCCTGCCTGGTCACGTGCTTGATTATTGCCAGTTGAGCAGCATGATTCGTCACTGCTGAGCTCCATGCTTATTGCCTGCTGATTGCGTGGTTCGTGTCTGCTCAGCTCTTTGAGTATCGCCTCCTGAGGTCCCTGTTCGGTCGCCACCTGCCGGGGACCAGCCCCAACTGATCCAGGGTATTCGAAGGAGAGATGGCCTAGGCGACTATTTATATGCTAATCAGAGATGTCAAGAATAATAGTATGAGGAGAGCTCAGTAGGAAAATTCGGTGGAGAAAAGAGACTGAGTAGCTTGGTTTACGCGGAAGACCAATCAAACTTCAAGACAAGAAGTTTGCACCACTTACGTAGGCCGCAGGCGCCCTCTCGAATAGCGAAAGGTGCCTCACCCTAGACAGCTTCTCGAGTGGGTCTTAGCAGCCCAGGCATAATTAGTAAGTGTGGTGGGTTCCGCGCTCCAGATGGAGACTCAGCTGGAAGTTAAAGGGAAGAATGACAAGGAACTTTATGAATTGGAGCTGTAAGTTAACTCTTTGACAGAGAGAGCGAGATGGTGGTGGGGGACAGCCCCCAGTGAAATCAGAGGTGAGGGCACAAAGCAATACAGTAGGCAGACTCTGGTTTTTTTGGGGGGGAGATGCTCGAGAATATCCGGGTGGACTCCTGAGGCTCGATCCCGCATTTGCGTATGCCGAGCCTCCTTCCTCATGACCTTTGTCCAGAGTGGAATGCCTCCCCGGCTCCCGGCACATGATCAGTGCATGCTCAGTCACGATATCAGTGCCTGCTCAGCCACGTGATCACTGACGGCACAGTCACGTGATCAGCGCCTCTCAGTCACGTGATCACCGTATGATAAACACGTGATCAGTGAACGACCAGCCACGTGATCACTGCATGCGCAGTCAGGTGGTCAGTTCCTGATCAGCCACCTGATCAGTGCGTGCACAGTCCCCTGATCAGCGCCTGTCAGTCACTGATCACTGCCTGATAAACACGTGATCAGTGCCCGAACAGCCACGTCATCAGTGCATGCGCAGTCACGTGATCAGTGCATGATAGCCACGTGATCAGTGCGTGCACAGTCCCATGATCAGCGCCTGTCAGTCACTGATCATTGCCTGATAAACACGTGATCAGTGCATGATGAGCCATGTGATCAGTGCCTGATCAGCCACGTCATCAGTGCATGCGCAGTCACGTCATCAGTGCATGATAGCCACGTGATCAGTGCATGCTCAGTCACGTGATCTGGACTTGATCAGCCACGTGATCAGTGCCTGCAGAGTCACGTGATCAGGGCCTGCTGAGCTGCGTGATTCCTGCCGGCTCATCTGCATGACAATTGCCATCTGAGCTGCGTGATTCCTGTCGGCTCATCTGCTTGACAATTGCCAGCTGAGCTGCGTGATTCCTGCCTGGTCACGTGCTTGATTATTGCCAGTTGAGCAGCATGATTCGTCACTGCTGAGCTCCATGCTTATTGCCTGCTGATTGCGTGGTTCGTGTCTGCTCAGCTCTTTGAGTATCGCCTCCTGAGGTCCCTGTTCGGTCGCCACCTGCCGGGGACCAGCCCCAACTGATCCAGGGTATTCGAAGGAGAGATGGCCTAGGCGACTATTTATATGCTAATCAGAGATGTCAAGAATAATAGTATGAGGAGAGCTCAGTAGGAAAATTCGGTGGAGAAAAGAGACTGAGTAGCTTGGTTTACGCGGAAGACCAATCAAACTTCAAGACAAGAAGTTTGCACCACTTACGTAGGCCGCAGGCGCCCTCTCGAATAGCGAAAGGTGCCTCACCCTAGACAGCTTCTCGAGTGGGTCTTAGCAGCCCAGGCATAATTAGTAAGTGTGGTGGGTTCCGCGCTCCAGATGGAGACTCAGCTGGAAGTTAAAGGGAAGAATGACAAGGAACTTTATGAATTGGAGCTGTAAGTTAACTCTTTGACAGAGAGAGCGAGATGGTGGTGGGGGACAGCCCCCAGTGAAATCAGAGGTGAGGGCACAAAGCAATACAGTAGGCAGACTCTGGTTTTTTGGGGGGGAGATGCTCGAGAATATCCGGGTGGACTCCTGAGGCTCGATCCCGCATTTGCGTATGCCGAGCCTCCTTCCTCATGACCTTTGTCCAGAGTGGAATGCCTCCCCGGCTCCCGGCACATGATCAGTGCATGCTCAGTCACGATATCAGTGCCTGCTCAGCCACGTGATCACTGACGGCACAGTCACGTGATCAGCGCCTCTCAGTCACGTGATCACCGTATGATAAACACGTGATCAGTGAACGACCAGCCACGTGATCACTGCATGCGCAGTCAGGTGGTCAGTTCCTGATCAGCCACCTGATCAGTGCGTGCACAGTCCCCTGATCAGCGCCTGTCAGTCACTGATCACTGCCTGATAAACACGTGATCAGTGCCCGAACAGCCACGTCATCAGTGCATGCGCAGTCACGTCATCAGTGCATGATAGCCACGTGATCAGTGCATGCTCAGTCACGTGATCTGTACTTGATCAGCCACGTGATCAGTGCCTGCAGAGTCACGTGATCAGGGCCTGCTGAGCTGCGTGATTCCTGCCGGCTCATCTGCATGACAATTGGCAGCTGAGCTGCGTGATTCCTGCCTGGTCACGTGCTTGATTATTGCCAGTTGAGCAGCATGATTCGTCACTGCTGAGCTCCATGCTTATTGCCTGCTGATTGCGTGGTTCGTGTCTGCTCAGCTCTTTGAGTATCGCCTCCTGAGGTCCCTGTTCGGTCGCCACCTGCCGGGGACCAGCCCCAACTGATCCAGGGTATTCCGAAGGAGAGATGGCCTAGGCGACTATTTATATGCTAATCAGAGATGTCAAGAATAATAGTATGAGGAGAGCTCAGTAGGAAAATTCGGTGGAGAAAAGAGACTGAGTAGCTTGGTTTACGCGGAAGACCAATCAAACTTCAAGACAAGAAGTTTGGACCACTTACGTAGGCCGCAGGCGCCCTCTCGAATAGCGAAAGGTGCCTCACCCTAGACAGCTTCTCGAGTGGGTCTTAGCAGCCCAGGCATAATTAGTAAGCGTGGTGGGTTCCGCGCTCCAGATGGAGACTCAGCTGGAAGTTAAAGGGAAGAATGACAAGGAACTTTATGAATTGGAGCTGTAAGTTAACTCTTTGACAGAGAGAGCGAGATGGTGGTGGGGGACAGCCCCCAGTGAAATCAGAGGTGAGGGCACAAAGCAATACAGTAGGCAGACTCTGGTTTTTTTGGGGGGGAGATGCTCGAGAATATCCGGGTGGACTCCTGAGGCTCGATCCCGCATTTGCGTATGCCGAGCCTCCTTCCTCATGACCTTTGTCCAGAGTGGAATGCCTCCCCGGCTCCCGGCACATGATCAGTGCATGCTCAGTCACGATATCAGTGCATGCTCAGCCACGTGATCACTGACGGCACAGTCACGTGATCAGCGCCTCTCAGTCACGTGATCACCGTATGATAAACACGTGATCAGTGAACGACCAGCCACGTGATCACTGCATGCGCAGTCAGGTGGTCAGTTCCTGATCAGCCACCTGATCAGTGCGTGCACAGTCCCCTGATCAGCGCCTGTCAGTCACTGATCACTGCCTGATAAACACGTGATCAGTGCCCGAACAGCCACGTCATCAGTGCATGCGCAGTCACGTGATCAGTGCATGATAGCCACGTGATCAGTGCGTGCACAGTCCCATGATCAGCGCCTGTCAGTCACTGATCATTGCCTGATAAACACGTGATCAGTGCATGATGAGCCATGTGATCAGTGCCTGATGAGCCACGTCATCAGTGCATGCGCAGTCACGTCATCAGTGCATGATAGCCACGTGATCAGTGCATGCTCAGTCACGTGATCTGGACTTGATCAGCCACGTGATCAGTGCCTGCAGAGTCACGTGATCAGGGCCTGCTGAGCTGCGTGATTCCTGCCGGCTCATCTGCATGACAATTGCCATCTGAGCTGCGTGATTCCTGTCGGCTCATCTGCTTGACAATTGCCAGCTGAGCTGCGTGATTCCTGCCTGGTCACGTGCTTGATTATTGCCAGTTGAGCAGCATGATTCGTCACTGCTGAGCTCCATGCTTATTGCCTGCTGATTGCGTGGTTCGTGTCTGCTCAGCTCTTTGAGTATCGCCTCCTGAGGTCCCTGTTCGGTCGCCACCTGCCGGGGACCAGCCCCAACTGATCCAGGGTATTCGAAGGAGAGATGGCCTAGGCGACTATTTATATGCTAATCAGAGATGTCAAGAATAATAGTATGAGGAGAGCTCAGTAGGAAAATTCGGTGGAGAAAAGAGACTGAGTAGCTTGGATTAAGCGGAAGACCAATCAAACTTCAAGACAAGAAGTTTGGACCACTTACGTAGGCCGCAGGCGCCCTCTCGAATAGCGAAAGGTGCCTCACCCTAGACAGCTTCTCGAGTGGGTCTTAGCAGCCCAGGCATAATTAGTAAGCGTGGTGGGTTCCGCGCTCCAGATGGAGACTCAGCTGGAAGTTAAAGGGAAGAATGACAAGGAACTTTATGAATTGGAGCTGTAAGTTAACTCTTTGACAGAGAGAGCGAGATGGTGTTGGGGGACAGCCCCCAGTGAAATCAGAGGTGAGGGCACAAAGCAATACAGTAGGCAGACTCTGGTTTTTTGGGGGGGAGATGCTCGAGAATATCCGGGTGGACTCCTGAGGCTCGATCCCGCATTTGCGTATGCCGAGCCTCCTTCCTCATGACCTTTGTCCAGAGTGGAATGCCTCCCCGGCTCCCGGCACATGATCAGTGCATGCTCAGTCACGATATCAGTGCCTGCTCAGCCACGTGATCACTGACGGCACAGTCACGTGATCAGCGCCTCTCAGTCACGTGATCACCGTATGATAAACACGTGATCAGTGAACGACCAGCCACGTGATCACTGCATGCGCAGTCAGGTGGTCAGTTCCTGATCAGCCACCTGATCAGTGCGTGCACAGTCCCCTGATCAGCGCCTGTCAGTCACTGATCACTGCCTGATAAACACGTGATCAGTGCCCGAACAGCCACGTCATCAGTGCATGCGCAGTCACGTGATCAGTGCATGATAGCCACGTGATCAGTGCGTGCACAGTCCCATGATCAGCGCCTGTCAGTCACTGATCATTGCCTGATAAACACGTGATCAGTGCATGATGAGCCATGTGATCAGTGCCTGATCAGCCACGTCATCAGTGCATGCGCAGTCACGTCATCAGTGCATGATAGCCACGTGATCAGTGCATGCTCAGTCACGTGATCTGGACTTGATCAGCCACGTGATCAGTGCCTGCAGAGTCACGTGATCAGGGCCTGCTGAGCTGCGTGATTCCTGCCGGCTCATCTGCATGACAATTGCCATCTGAGCTGCGTGATTCCTGTCGGCTCATCTGCTTGACAATTGCCAGCTGAGCTGCGTGATTCCTGCCTGGTCACGTGCTTGATTATTGCCAGTTGAGCAGCATGATTCGTCACTGCTGAGCTCCATGCTTATTGCCTGCTGATTGCGTGGTTCGTGTCTGCTCAGCTCTTTGAGTATCGCCTCCTGAGGTCCCTGTTCGGTCGCCACCTGCCGGGGACCAGCCCCAACTGATCCAGGGTATTCGAAGGAGAGATGGCCTAGGCGACTATTTATATGCTAATCAGAGATGTCAAGAATAATAGTATGAGGAGAGCTCAGTAGGAAAATTCGGTGGAGAAAAGAGACTGAGTAGCTTGGATTACGCGGAAGACCAATCAAACTTCAAGACAAGAAGTTTGCACCACTTACGTAGGCCGCAGGCGCCCTCTCGAATAGCGAAAGGTGCCTCACCCTAGACAGCTTCTCGAGTGGGTCTTAGCAGCCCAGGCATAATTAGTAAGCGTGGTGGGTTCCGCGCTCCAGATGGAGACTCAGCTGGAAGTTAAAGGGAAGAATGACAAGGAACTTTATGAATTGGAGCTGTAAGTTAACTCTTTGACAGAGAGAGTGAGATGGTGTTGGGGGACAGCCCCCAGTGAAATCAGAGGTAAGGGCACAAAGCAATACAGTAGGCAGACTCTGGTTATTTGGAGGGGGAGATGCTCGAGAATATCCGGGTGGACTCCTGAGGCTCGATCCCGCATTTGCGTATGCCGAGCCTCCTTCCTCATGACCTTTGTCCAGAGTGGAATGCCTGCCCGGCTCCCGGCACATGATCAGTGCATGCTCAGTCACGATATCAGTGCATGCTCAGCCACGTGATCACTGACGGCACAGTCACGTGATCAGCGCCTCTCAGTCACGTGATCACCGTATGATAAACACGTGATCAGTGCATGATGAGCCATGTGATCAGTGCCTGATCAGCCACGTCATCAGTGCATGCGCAGTCACGTCATCAGTGCATGATAGCCACGTGATCAGTGCATGCTCAGTCACGTGATCTGGACTTGATCAGCCACGTGATCAGTGCCTGCAGAGTCACGTGATCAGGGCCTGCTGAGCTGCGTGATTCCTGCCGGCTCATCTGCATGACAATTGCCATCTGAGCTGCGTGATTCCTGTCGGCTCATCTGCTTGACAATTGCCAGCTGAGCTGCGTGATTCCTGCCTGGTCACGTGCTTGATTATTGCCAGTTGAGCAGCATGATTCGTCACTGCTGAGCTCCATGCTTATTGCCTGCTGATTGCGTGGTTCGTGTCTGCTCAGCTCTTTGAGTATCGCCTCCTGAGGTCCCTGTTCGGTCGCCACCTGCCGGGGACCAGCCCCAACTGATCCAGGGTATTCGAAGGAGAGATGGCCTAGGCGACTATTTATATGCTAATCAGAGATGTCAAGAATAATAGTATGAGGAGAGCTCAGTAGGAAAATTCGGTGGAGAAAAGAGACTGAGTAGCTTGGATTAAGCGGAAGACCAATCAAACTTCAAGACAAGAAGTTTGGACCACTTACGTAGGCCGCAGGCGCCCTCTCGAATAGCGAAAGGTGCCTCACCCTAGACAGCTTCTCGAGTGTGTCTTAGCAGCCCAGGCATAATTAGTAAGCGTGGTGGGTTCCGCGCTCCAGATGGAGACTCAGCTGGAAGTTAAAGGGAAGAATGACAAGGAACTTTATGAATTGGAGCTGTAAGTTAACTCTTTGACAGAGAGAGCGAGATGGTGTTGGGGGACAGCCCCCAGTGAAATCAGAGGTGAGGGCACAAAGCAATACAGTAGGCAGACTCTGGTTATTTGGAGGGGGAGATGCTCGAGAATATCCGGGTGGACTCCTGAGGCTCGATCCCGCATTTGCGTATGCCGAGCCTCCTTCCTCATGACCTTTGTCCAGAGTGGAATGCCTGCCCGGCCCCCGGCACATGATCAGTGCATGCTCAGTCAGGATATCAGTGCATGCTCAGCCACGTGATCACTGATGGCACAGTCACGTGATCAGCGCCTCTGAGTCACGTGATCACCGTACGATAAACACGTGATCAGTGAACGACCAGCCACGTGATCACTGCATGCGCAGTCAGGTGGTCAGTTCCTGATCAGCCACATGATCAGTGCGTGCACAGTCCCCTGATCAGCGCCTGTCAGTCACTGATCACTGCCTGATAAACACGTGATCAGTGCCCGAACAGCCACGTCATCAGTGCATGCGCAGTCCCGTGATCAGTGCATGATAGCCACGTGATCATTGCGTGCACAGTCCCATGATCAGCGCCTGTCAGTCACTGATCATTGCCTGATAAACACGTGATCAGTGCATGATGAGCCATGTGATCAGTGCCTGATGAGCCACGTCATCAGTGCATGCGCAGTCACGTCATCAGTGCATGATAGCCACGTGATCAGTGCATGCTCAGTCACGTGATCTGGACTTGATCAGCCACGTGATCAGTGCCTGCAGAGTCACGTGATCAGGGCCTGCTGAGCTGCGTGATTCCTGCCGGCTCATCTGCATGACAATTGCCATCTGAGCTGCGTGATTCCTGTCGGCTCATCTGCTTGACAATTGCCAGCTGAGCTGCGTGATTCCTGCCTGGTCACGTGCTTGATTATTGCCAGTTGAGCAGCATGATTCGTCACTGCTGAGCTCCATGCTTATTGCCTGCTGATTGCGTGGTTCGTGTCTGCTCAGCTCTTTGAGTATCGCCTCCTGAGGTCCCTGTTCGGTCGCCACCTGCCGGGGACCAGCCCCAACTGATCCAGGGTATTCGAAGGAGAGATGGCCTAGGCGACTATTTATATGCTAATCAGAGATGTCAAGAATAATAGTATGAGGAGAGCTCAGTAGGAAAATTCGGTGGAGAAAAGAGACTGAGTAGCTTGGATTACGCCGAAGACCAATCAAACTTCAAGACAAGAAGTTTGGACCACTTACGTAGGCCGCAGGCGCCCTCTCGAATAGCGAAAGGTGCCTCACCCTATACAGCTTCTCCAGTGGGTCTTAGCAGCCCAGGCATAATTAGTAAGCGTGGTGGGATCCTCGCTCCAGATGGAGACTCAGCTGGAAGTTAAAGGGAAGAATGACAAGGAACTTTATGAATTGGAGCTGTAAGTTAACTCTTTGATAGAGAGAGTGAGATGGTGCTGGGGGACAGCCCCCAGTGAAATCAGTGGTGAGGGCACAAAGCAATACAGTAGGCAGACTCTGGTTTTTTGGGTGGGGGAGATGCTCGAGAATATCCGGGTGGACTCCTGAGGCTCGATCCCGCATTTGCATATCCCGAGCCTCCTTCCTCATGACCATTGTCCAGAGTGGAATGCCTCCCCGGCTCCCGGTACATGATCAGTGCATGCTCAGTCACGATATCAGTGCATGCTCAGCCACGTGATCACTGACGGCACAGTCACGTGATCAGCGCCTCTCAGTCACGTGATCACCGTATGATAAACACGTGATCAGTGAACGACCAGCCACGTGATCCCTGCATGCGCAGTCAGGTGGTCAGTTCCTGATCAGCCACATGATCAGTGCGTGCACAGTCCCCTGATCAGCGCCTGTCAGTCACTGATCACTGCCTGATAATCACGTGATCAGTGCCCGAACAGCCACGTCATCAGTGCATGCGCAGTCACGTGATCAGTGCATGATAGCCACGTGATCAGTGCGTGCACAGTCCCATGATCAGCGCCTGTCAGTCACTGATCATTGCCTGATAAACACGTGATCAGTGCATGATGAGCCATGTGATCAGTGCCTGATCAGCCACGTCATCAGTGCATGCGCAGTCACGTCATCAGTGCATGATAGCCACGTGATCAGTGCATGCTCAGTCACGTGATCTGGACTTGATCAGCCACGTGATCAGTGCCTGCAAAGTCACGTGATCAGGGCCTGCTGAGCTGCGTGATTCCTGCCGGCTCATCTGCATGACAATTGCCATCTGAGCTGCGTGATTCCTGTCGGCTCATCTGCTTGACAATTGCCAGCTGAGCTGCGTGATTCCTGCCTGGTCACGTGCTTGATTATTGCCAGTTGAGCAGCATGATTCGTCACTGCTGAGCTCCATGCTTATTGCCTGCTGATTGCGTGGTTCGTGTCTGCTCAGCTCTTTGAGTATCGCCTCCTGAGGTCCCTTTTCGGTCGCCACCTGCCAGGGACCAGCCCCAACTGATCCAGGGTATTCGAAGGAGAGATGGCCTAGGCGACTATTTATATGCTAATCAGAGATGTCAAGAATAATAGTATGAGGAGAGCTCAGTAGGAAAATTCAGTGGAGAAAAGAGACTGAGTAGCTTGGTTTACGCGGAAGACCAATCAAACTTCAAGACAAGAAGTTTGCACCACTTACGTAGGCCGCAGGCGCCCTCTCGAATAGCGAAAGGTGCCTCACCCTAGACACCTTCTCGAGTGGGTCTTAGCAGCCCAGGCATAATTAGTAAGCGTGGTGGGTTCCGCGCTCCAGATGGAGACTCAGCTGGAAGTTAAAGGGAAGAATGACAAGGAACTTTATGAATTGGAGCTCTAAGTTAACTCTTTGACAGAGAGAGCGAGATGGTGGTGGGGGACAGCCCCCAGTGAAATCAGAGGTGAGGGCACAAAGCAATACAGTAGGCAGACTCTGGTTTTTTTGGGGGGGAGATGCCTGAGAATATCCGGGTGGACTCCTGAGGCTCGATCCCGCATTTGCGTATGCCGAGCCACCTTCCTCATGACCTTTGTCCAGAGTGGAATGCCTGCCCGGCTCCCGGCACATGATCAGTGCATGCTCAGTCACGATATCAGTGCATGCTCAGCCACGTGATCACTGACGGCACAGTCACGTGATCAGCGCCTCTCAGTCACGTGATCACCGTATGATAAACACGTGATCAGTGAACGACCAGCCACGTGATCACTGCATGCGCTGTCAGGTGCTCAGTTCCTGATCAGCCACCTGATCAGTGCGTGCACAGTCCCCTGATCAGCGCCTGTCAGTCACTGATCACTGCCTGATAAACACGTGATCAGTGCCCGAACAGCCACGTCATCAGTGCATGCGCAGTCACGTGATCAGTGCATGATAGCCACGTGATCAGTGCGTGCACAGTCCCATGATCAGCGCCTGTCAGTCACTGATCATTGCCTGATAAACACGTGATCAGTGCATGATGAGCCATGTGATCAGTGCCCGATCAGCCACGTCATCAGTGCATGCGCAGTCACGTCTTCAGTGCATGATAGCCACGTGATCAGTGCATGCTCAGTCACGTGATCTGGACTTGATCAGCCACGTGATCAGTGCCTGCAGAGTCACGTGATCAGGGCCTGCTGAGCTGCGTGATTCCTGCCGGCTCATCTGCATGACAATTGCCATCTGAGCTGCGTGATTCCTGTCGGCTCATCTGCTTGACAATTGCCAGCTGAGCTGCGTGATTCCTGCCTGGTCACGTGCTTGATTATTGCCAGTTGAGCAGCATGATTCGTCACTGCTGAGCTCCATGCTTATTGCCTGCTGATTGCGTGGTTCGTGTCTGCTCAGCTCTTTGAGTATCGCCTCCTGAGGTCCCTGTTCGGTCGCCACCTGCCGGGGACCAGCCCCAACTGATCCAGGCTATTCGAAGGAGAGATGGCCTAGGCGACTATTTATATGCTAATCAGAGATGTCAAGAATAATAGTATGAGGAGAGCTCAGTAGGAAAATTCGGTGGAGAAAAGAGACTGAGTAGCATGGATTACGCGGAAGACCAATAAAACTTCAAGACAAAAAGTTTGGACCACTTACGTAGGCCGCAGGCGCCCTCTCGAATAGCGAAAGGTGCCTCACCCAAGACAGCTTCTCGAGTGGGTCTTAGCAGCCCAGGCATAATTAGTAAGCGTGGTGGGTTCCGCGCTCCAGATGGAGACTCAGCTGGAAGTTAAAGGGAAGAATGACAAGGAACTTTATGAATTGGAGCTGTAAGTTAACTCTTTGACAGAGAGAGCGAGATGGTGGTGGGGGACAGCCCCCAGTGAAATCAGAGGTGAGAGCACAAAGCAATACAGTAGGCAGACTCTGGTTTTTTGGGGGGGGAGATGCTCGAGAATATCCGGGTGGACTCCTGAGGCTCGATCCCGCATTTGCGTATGCCGAGCCTCCTTCCTCATGACCTTTGTCCAGAGTGGAATGCCTCCCCGGCTCCCGGCACATGTTCAGTGCATGCTCAGTCACGATATCAGTGCATGCTCAGCCACGTGATCACTGACGGCACAATCACGTGATCAGCGCCTCTCAGTCACGTGATCACCGTATGATAAACACGTGATCAGTGAACGACCAGCCACGTGATCACTGCATGCGCTGTCAGGTGGTCAGTTCCTGATCAGCCACCTGATCAGTGCGTGCACAGTCCCCTGATCAGCTTCTGTCAGTCACTGATCACTGCCTGATAAACACGTGATCAGTGCCCGAACAGCCACGTCATCAGTGCATGCGCAGTCACGTCATCAGTGCATGATAGCCACGTGATCAGTGCATGCTCAGTCACGTGATCTGGACTGATCAGCCACGTGATCAGTGCCTGCAGAGTCACGTGATCAGGGCCTGCTGAGCTGCGTGATTCCTGCCGGCTCATCTGCATGACAATTGCCATCTGAGCTGCGTGATTCCTGTCGGCTCATCTGCTTGACAATTGCCAGCTGAGCTGCGTGATTCCTGCCTGGTCACGTGCTTGATTATTGCCAGTTGAGCAGCATGATTCGTCACTGCTGAGCTCCATGCTTATTGCCTGCTGATTGCGTGGTTTGTGTCTGCTCAGCTCTTTGAGTATCGCCTCCTGAGGTCCCTGTTCGGTCGCCACCTGCCGGGGACCAGCCCCAACTGATCCAAGGTATTCCAAGGAGAGATGGCCTAGGCGACTATTTATATGCTAATCAGAGATGTCAAGAATAATAGTATGAGGAGAGCTCAGTAGGAAAATTCGGTGGAGAAAAGAGACTGAGTAGCTTGGTTTACGCGGAATACCAATCAAACTTCAAGACAAGAAGTTTGGACCACTTACGTAGGCCGCAGGCACCCTCTCGAATAGCGAAAGGTGCCTCACCCTAGACAGCTTCTCGAGTGGGTCTTAGTAGCCCAGGCATAATTAGTAAGCGTGGTGGGTTCCGCGCTCCAGATGGAGACTCAGCTGGAAGTTAAAGGGAAGAATGACAAGGAACTTTATGAATTGGAGCTGTAAGTTAACTCTTTGACAGAGAGAGCGAGATGGTGTTGGGGGACAGCCCCCAGTGAAATCAAAGGTGAGGGCAGAAAGCAATACAGTAGGCAGACTCTGGTTTTTTTGGTGGGGAGATGCTCGAGAATATCCGGGGGGACTCCTGAGGCTCGATCCCGCATTTGCGTATGCCGAGCCTCCTTCCTCATGACCTTTGTCCAGAGTGGAATGCCTCCCCGGCTCCCGGCACATGATCAGTGCATGCTCAGTCACGATATCAGTGCCTGCTCAGCCACGTGATCAGCGCCTCTCAGTCACGTGATCACCATATGATAAACACGTGATCAGTGAACGACCAGCCACGTGATAACTGCATGCGCAGTCAGGTGGTCAGTTCCTGATCAGCCACCTGATCAGTGCGTGCACAGTCCCCTGATCAGCGCCTGTCAGTCACTGATCACTGCCTGATAAACACGTGATCAGTGCCCAAACAGCCACGTCATCAATGCATGCGCAGTCACGTCATCAGTGCATTATAGCCACGTGATCAGTGCATGCTCAGTCACGTGATCTGGACTTGATCAGCCACGTGATCAGTGCCTGCAGAGTCACGTGATCAGGGCCTGCTGAGCTGCGTGATTCCTGCCGGCTCATCTGCTTGACAAGTGCCAGGTGAGCTGCGTGATTCCTGCCTGGTCACGTGCTTGATTATTGCCAGTTGAGCAGCATGATTCGTCACTGCTGAGCTCCATGCTTATTGCCTGCTGATTGCGTGGTTTGTGTCTGCTCAGCTCTTTGAGAATCGCCTTCTGAGGTCCCTGTTCGGTCGCCACCTGCCGGGGACCAGCCCCAACTGATCCAGGGTATTCGAAGGAGAGATGACCTAGGCGACTATTTATATGCTAATCAGAGATGTCAAGAATAATAGTATGAGGAGAGGTCAGTAGGAAATTTCGGTGGAGAAAAGAGATTGAGTAGCTTGGATTAAGCGGAAGACCAATCAAACTTCAAGACAAGAAGTTTGGACCACTTACGTAGGCCGCAGGCGCCCTCTCGAATAGCGAAAGGTGCCTCACCCTAGACACCTTCTCGAGTGGGTCTTAGCAGCCCAGGCATAATTAGTAAGCGTGGTGGGTTCCGCGCTCCAGATGGAGACTCAGCTGGAAGTTAAAGGGAAGAATGACAAGGAACTTTATGAATTGGAGCTGTAAGTTAACTCTTTGACAGAGAGAGCGAGATGGTGTTGGGGGACAGCCCCCAGTGAAATCACAGGTGAGAGCACAAAGCAATACAGTAGGCAGACTCTGGTTTTTTTGGGGGGGAGATGCTCGAGAATATCCGGGTGGACTCCTGAGGCTCGATCCCGCATTTGCGTATGCCGAGCCTCCTTCCTCATGACCTTTGTCCAGAGTGGAATGCCTCCCCGGCTCCCGGCACATGATCACTGCATGCTCAGTCACGATATCAGTGCCTGCTCAGCCACGTGATCACTGACGGCACAGTCACGTGATCAGCGCCTCTCAGTCACGGGATCACCGTATGATAAACACGTGATCAGTGAACGACCAGCCACGTGATCACTGCATGCGCAGTCAGGTGGTCAGTTCCTGATCAGCCACCTGATCAGTGCGTGCACAGTCCCCTGATCAGCGCCTGTCAGTCACTGATCACTGCCTGATAAACACGTGATCAGTGCCCGAACAGCCACGTCATCAGTGCATGTGCAGTCACGTGATCAGTGCATGATAGCCACGTGATCAGTGCGTGCACAGTCCCATGATCAGCGCCTGTCAGTCACTGATCATTGCCTGATAAACACGTGATCAGTGCATGATGAGCCACGTGATCAGTGCCTGATCAGCCACCTCATCAGTGCATGCGCAGTCACGTCATCAGTGCATGATAGCCACGTGATCAGTGCATGCTCAGTCACGTGATCTGGACTTGATCAGCCACGTGATCAGTGCCTGCAGAGTCACGTGATCAGGGCCTGCTGAGCTGCGTGATTCCTGCCGGCTCATCTGCATGACAATTGCCATCTGAGCTGCGTGATTCCTGTCGGCTCATCTGCTTGACAATTGCCAGCTGAGCTGCGTGATTCCTGCCTGGTCACGTGCTTGATTATTGCCAGTTGAGCAGCATGATTCGTCACTGCTGAGCTCCATGCTTATTGCCTGCTGATTGCGTGGTTCGTGTCTGCTCAGCTCTTTGAGTATCGCCTCCTGAGGTCCCTGTTCGGTCGCCACCTGCCGGGGACCAGCCCCAACTGATCCAGGGTATTCGAAGGAGAGATGGCCTAGGCGACTATTTATATGCTAATCAGAGATGTCAAGAATAATAGTATGAGGAGAGCTCAGTAGGAAAATTCGGTGGAGAAAAGAGACTGAGTAGCTTGGATTACGCGGAAGACCAATCAAACTTCAAGACAAGAAGTTTGCACCACTTACGTAGGCCGCAGGCGCCCTCTCGAATAGCGAAAGGTGCCTCACCCTAGACAGCTTCTCGAGTGGGTCTTAGCAGCCCAGGCATAATTAGTAAGCGTGGTGGGTTCCGCGCTCCAGATGGAGACTCAGCTGGAAGTTAAAGGGAAGAATGACAAGGAACTTTATGAATTGGAGCTGTAAGTTAACTCTTTGACAGAGAGAGCGAGATGGTGTTGGGGGACAGCCCCCAGTGAAATCAGAGGTGAGGGCACAAAGCAATACAGTAGGCAGACTCTGGTTATTTGGAGGGGGAGATGCTCGAGAATATCCGGGTGGACTCCTGAGGCTCGATCCCGCATTTGCGTATGCCGAGCCTCCTTCCTCATGACCTTTGTCCAGAGTGGAATGCCTGCCCGGCTCCCGGCACATGATCAGTGCATGCTCAGTCACGATATCAGTGCATGCTCAGCCACGTGATCACTGACGGCACAGTCACGTGATCAGCGCCTCTCAGTCACGTGATCACCGTATGATAAACACGTGATCAGTGAACGATCAGCCACGTGATCACTGCATGCGCTGTCAGGTGCTCAGTTCCTGATCAGCCACCTGATCAGTGCGTGCACAGTCCCCTGATCAGCGCCTGTCAGTCACTGATCACTGCCTGATAAACACGTGATCAGTGCCCGAACAGCCACGTCATCAGTGCATGCGCAGTCACGTGATCAGTGCATGATAGCCACGTGATCAGTGCGTGCACAGTCCCATGATCAGCGCCTGTCAGTCACTGATCATTGCCTGATAAACACGTGATCAGTGCATGATGAGCCACGTGATCAGTGCCCGATCAGCCACGTCATCAGTGCATGCGCAGTCACGTCATCAGTGAATGATAGCCACGTGATCAGTGCATGCTCAGTCACGTGATCTGGACTTGATCAGCCACGTGATCAGTGCCTGCAGAGTCACGTGATCAGGGCCTGCTGAGCTGCGTGATTCCTGCCGGCTCATCTGCATGACAATTGCCATCTGAGCTGCGTGATTCCTGTCGGCTCATCTGCTTGACAATTGCCAGCTGAGCTGCGTGATTCCTGCCTGGTCACGTGCTTGATTATTGCCAGTTGAGCAACATGATTCGTCACTGCTGAGCTCCATGCTTATTGCCTGCTGATTGCGTGGTTCGTGTCTGCTCAGCTCTTTGAGTATCGCCTCCTGAGGTCCCTGTTCGGTCGCCACCTGCCAGGGACCAGCCCCAACTGATCCAGGGTATTCGAAGGAGAGATGGCCTAGGCGACTATTTATATGCTAATCAGAGATGTCAAGAATAATAGTATGAGGAGAGCTCAGTAGGAAAATTCGGTGGAGAAAAGAGACTGAGTAGCTTGGATTAAGCGGAAGACCAATCAAACTTCAAGACAAGAAGTTTGGACCACTTACGTAGGCCGCAGGCGCCCTCTCGAATAGCGAAAGGTGCCTCACCCTAGACAGCTTCTCGAGTGTGTCTTAGCAGCCCAGGCATAATTAGTAAGCGTGGTGGGTTCCGCGCTCCAGATGGAGACTCAGCTGGAAGTTAAAGGGAAGAATGACAAGGAACTTTATGAATTGGAGCTGTAAGTTAACTCTTTGACAGAGAGAGCGAGATGGTGTTGGGGGACAGCCCCCAGTGAAATCAGAGGTGAGGGCACAAAGCAATACAGTAGGCAGACTCTGGTTATTTGGAGGGGGAGATGCTCGAGAATATCCGGGTGGACTCCTGAGGCTCGATCCCGCATTTGCGTATGCCGAGCCTCCTTCCTCATGACCTTTGTCCAGAGTGGAATGCCTGCCCGGCCCCCGGCACATGATCAGTGCATGCTCAGTCAGGATATCAGTGCATGCTCAGCCACGTGATCACTGATGGCACAGTCACGTGATCAGCGCCTCTCAGTCACGTGATCACCGTACGATAAACACGTGATCAGTGAACGACCAGCCACGTGATCACTGCATGCGCAGTCAGGTGGTCAGTTCCTGATCAGCCACATGATCAGTGCGTGCACAGTCCCCTGATCAGCGCCTGTCAGTCACTGATCACTGCCTGATAAACACGTGATCAGTGCCCGAACAGCCACGTCATCAGTGCAGGCGCAGTCCCGTGATCAGTGCATGATAGCCACGTGATCAGTGCGTGCACAGTCCCATGATCAGCGCCTGTCAGTCACTGATCATTGCCTGATAAACACGTGATCAGTGCATGATGAGCCATGTGATCAGTGCCCGATCAGCCACGTCATCAGTGCATGCGCAGTCACGTCATCAGTGCATGATAGCCACGTGATCAGTGCATGCTCAGTCACGTGATCTGGACTTGATCAGCCACGTGATCAGTGCCTGCAGAGTCACGTGATCAGGGCCTGCTGAGCTGCGTGATTCCTGCCGGCTCATCTGCATGACAATTGCCATCTGAGCTGCGTGATTCCTGTCGGCTCATCTGCTTGACAATTGCCAGCTGAGCTGCGTGATTCCTGCCTGGTCACGTGCTTGATTATTGCCAGTTGAGCAGCATGATTCGTCACTGCTGAGCTCCATGCTTATTGCCTGCTGATTGCGTGGTTTGTGTCTGCTCAGCTCTTTGAGTATCGCCTCCTGAGGTCCCTGTTCGGTCGCCACCTGCCGGGGACCAGCCCCAACTGATCCAAGGTATTCCAAGGAGAGATGGCCTAGGCGACTATTTATATGCTAATCAGAGATGTCAAGAATAATAGTATGAGGAGAGCTCAGTAGGAAAATTCGGTGGAGAAAAGAGACTGAGTAGCTTGGTTTACGCAGAATACCAATCAAACTTCAAGACAAGAAGTTTGGACCACTTACGTAGGCCGCAGGCACCCTCTCGAATAGCGAAAGGTGCCTCACCCTAGACAGCTTCTCGAGTGGGTCTTAGTAGCCCAGGCATAATTAGTAAGCGTGGTGGGTTCCGCGCTCCAGATGGAGACTCAGCTGGAAGTTAAAGGGAAGAATGACAAGGAACTTTATGAATTGGAGCTGTAAGTTAACTCTTTGACAGAGAGAGCGAGATGGTGTTGGGGGACAGCCCCCAGTGAAATCAAAGGTGAGGGCAGAAAGCAATACAGTAGGCAGACTCTGGTTTTTTTGGTGGGGAGATGCTCGAGAATATCCGGGGGGACTCCTGAGGCTCGATCCCGCATTTGCGTATGCCGAGCCTCCTTCCTCATGACCTTTGTCCAGAGTGGAATGCCTCCCCGGCTCCCGGCACATGATCAGTGCATGCTCAGTCACGATATCAGTGCCTGCTCAGCCACGTGATCAGCGCCTCTCAGTCACGTGATCACCATATGATAAACACGTGATCAGTGAACGACCAGCCACGTGATAACTGCATGCGCAGTCAGGTGGTCAGTTCCTGATCAGCCACCTGATCAGTGCGTGCACAGTCCCCTGATCAGCGCCTGTCAGTCACTGATCACTGCCTGATAAACACGTGATCAGTGCCCAAACAGCCACGTCATCAGTGCATGCGCAGTCACGTCATCAGTGCATGATAGCCACGTGATCAGTGCATGCTCAGTCACGTGATCTGGACTTGATCAGCCACGTGATCAGTGCCTGCAGAGTCACGTGATCAGGGCCTGCTGAGCTGCGTGATTCCTGCCGGCTCATCTGCTTGACAAGTGCCAGGTGAGCTGCGTGATTCCTGCCTGGTCACGTGCTTGATTATTGCCAGTTGAGCAGCATGATTCGTCACTGCTGAGCTCCATGCTTATTGCCTGCTGATTGCGTGGTTTGTGTCTGCTCAGCTCTTTGAGAATCGCCTTCTGAGGTCCCTGTTCGGTCGCCACCAGCCGGGGACCAGCCCCAACTGATCCAGGGTATTCGAAGGAGAGATGACCTAGGCGACTATTTATATGCTAATCAGAGATGTCAAGAATAATAGTATGAGGAGAGGTCAGTAGGAAATTTCGGTGGAGAAAAGAGATTGAGTAGCTTGGATTAAGCGGAAGACCAATCAAACTTCAAGACAAGAAGTTTGGACCACTTACGTAGGCCGCAGGCGCCCTCTCGAATAGCGAAAGGTGCCTCACCCTAGACACCTTCTCGAGTGGGTCTTAGCAGCCCAGGCATAATTAGTAAGCGTGGTGGGTTCCGCGCTCCAGATGGAGACTCAGCTGGAAGTTAAAGGGAAGAATGACAAGGAACTTTATGAATTGGAGCTGTAAGTTAACTCTTTGACAGAGAGAGCGAGATGGTGTTGGGGGACAGCCCCCAGTGAAATCACAGGTGAGAGCACAAAGCAATACAGTAGGCAGACTCTGGTTTTTTTGGGGGGGAGATGCTCGAGAATATCCGGGTGGACTCCTGAGGCTCGATCCCGCATTTGCGTATGCCGAGCCTCCTTCCTCATGACCTTTGTCCAGAGTGGAATGCCTCCCCGGCTCCCGGCACATGATCAGTGCATGCTCAGTCACGATATCAGTGCATGCTCAGCCACGTGATCACTGACGGCACAGTCACGTGATCAGCGCCTCTCAGTCACGTGATCACCGTATGATAAACACGTGATCAGTGAACGACCAGCCACGTGATCACTGCATGCGCAGTCAGGTGGTCAGTTCCTGATCAGCCACCTGATCAGTGCGTGCACAGTCCCCTGATCAGCGCCTGTCAGTCACTGATCACTGCCTGATAAACACGTGATCAGTGCCCGAACAGCCACGTCATCAGTGCATGCGCAGTCACGTGATCAGTGCATGATAGCCACGTGATCAGTGCGTGCACAGTCCCATGATCAGCGCCTGTCAGTCACTGATCATTGCCTGATAAACACGTGATCAGTGCATGATGAGCCATGTGATCAGTGCCTGATCAGCCACGTCATCAGTGCATGCGCAGTCACGTCATCAGTGCATGATAGCCACGTGATCAGTGCATGCTCAGTCACGTGATCTGGACTTGATCAGCCACGTGATCAGTGCCTGCAGAGTCACGTGATCAGGGCCTGCTGAGCTGCGTGATTCCTGCCGGCTCATCTGCATGACAATTGCCATCTGAGCTGCGTGATTCCTGTCGGCTCATCTGCTTGACAATTGCCAGCTGAGCTGCGTGATTCCTGCCTGGTCACGTGCTTGATTATTGCCAGTTGAGCAGCATGATTCGTCACTGCTGAGCTCCATGCTTATTGCCTGCTGATTGCGTGGTTCGTGTCTGCTCAGCTCTTTGAGTATCGCCTCCTGAGGTCCCTGTTCGGTCGCCACCTGCCGGGGACCAGCCCCAACTGATCCAGGCTATTCGAAGGAGAGATGGCCTAGGCGACTATTTATATGCTAATCAGAGATGTCAAGAATAATAGTATGAGGAGAGCTCAGTAGGAAAATTCGGTGGAGAAAAGAGACTGAGTAGCTTGGATTACGCGGAAGACCAATCAAACTTCAAGACAAGAAGTTTGCACCACTTACGTAGGCCGCAGGCGCCCTCTCGAATAGCGAAAGGTGCCTCACCCTAGACAGCTTCTCGAGTGGGTCTTAGCAGCCCAGGCATAATTAGTAAGCGTGGTGGGTTCCGCGCTCCAGATGGAGACTCAGCTGGAAGTTAAAGGGAAGAATGACAAGGAACTTTATGAATTGGAGCTGTAAGTTAACTCTTTGACAGAGAGAGCGAGATGGTGTTGGGGGACAGCCCCCAGTGAAATCAGAGGTGAGGGCACAAAGCAATACAGTAGGCAGACTCTGGTTTTTTGGGGGGGAGATGCTCGAGAATATCCGGGTGGACTCCTGAGGCTCGATCCCGCATTTGCGTATGCCGAGCCTCCTTCCTCATGACCTTTGTCTAGAGTGGGAATGCCTCCCCGGGCTCCCGGCACATGATCAGTGCATGCTCAGTCAGGGAATCAGTGCCATGGCTCAGCCACCGTGATCACTGACGGCACACGTCACTTGATCAGCAGCCTCTCAGTCGAACGTGATCACCGGTATGATAAACACGTGATCAAGTAGAGACGACCAGCCACGTGTCACTGCATGCCCAGTCAGGTGGTCAGTTCCGATCAGCCAACATGACAGTGCCGTGCAAGTCCCCGCTGACAGCGCCTGTCAGTCACTGATCAAACTGGGCCTTGATAAAACAGGATCAGTGCCGAAACAGCCACGTCATCAGTGCATGCGATCACGTGATCAGTGCATGATAGCCACGTGATCAGTTGCACGTCCCTCAGGCCTTCACAGTGCCCACTGATCATCAGCGATCAGTGTGCCGTGAGGCTTGCCTGATAAACACGTGATCATGCCCAACAGGCCACGTTCATCCAGTGCATGCGCAAGTCCACTCATCAGTCTATGATAGCCACGTCGATCAGTGGACATGCTCAGTCAACGTGATCTTGGACTTGATCAGCCACGTATCAGTGCCTGCAGAGTCACGTTGATCAGGGCCTGCCTGCAGCTGCCGTGATTCCTGCGGCTCTCTGCTTTGACAAGTGCCAGGGTGAGCTGCGTGATTCCTGCCTGCGATCACGTGCTTGATTATTGCCAGTTGAGCAGCATGAGTGTCGTGCACTGCCTGAGCTCCACTGCTTATTGCTGCTGATTGCGTGGTTTTGATAGTTCGTGCTCAGCCTCTTTCGGAGTAATCGCCTTCTGAGGTCCCTGTCTCGGTCGCCGATCCTGCCGGGGACCAGCCCCAACTGATCCAGGGTATTCGAAGGAGAGATGGCCTAGGCGACTATTTATATGCTAATCAGAGATGTCAAGAATAATAGTATGAGGAGAGCTCAGTAGGAAAATTCGGTGGAGAAAAGAGATTGAGTAGCTTGGATTAAGCGGAAGACCAATCAAACTTCAAGACAAGAAGTTTGGACCACTTACGTAGGCCGCAGGCGCCCTCTCGAATAGCGAAAGGTGCCTCACCCTAGACACCTTCTCGAGTGGGTCTTAGCAGCCCAGGCATAATTAGTAAGCGTGGTGGGTTCCGCGCTCCAGATGGAGACTCAGCTGGAAGTTAAAGGGAAGAATGACAAGGAACTTTATGAATTGGAGCTGTAAGTTAACTCTTTGACAGAGAGAGCGAGATGGTGTTGGGGGACAGCCCCCAGTGAAATCACAGGTGAGAGCACAAAGCAATACAGTAGGCAGACTCTGGTTTTTTGGGGGGGAGATGCTCGAGAATATCCGGGTGGACTCCTGAGGCTCGATCCCGCATTTGCGTATGCCGAGCCTCCTTCCTCATGACCTTTGTCCAGAGTGGAATGCCTCCCCGGCTCCCGGCACATGGTCAGTGCATGCTCAGTCACGATATCAGTGCATGCTCAGCCACGTGATCACTGATGGCACAGTCACGTGATCAGCGCCTCTCAGTCACGTGATCACCGTATGATAAACACGTGATCAGTGAACAACCAGCCACGTGATCACTGCATTCCCAGTCAGGTGGTCAGTTCCTGATCAGCCACCTGATCAGTGCGTGCACAGTCCCCTGATCAGCGCCTGTCAGTCACTGATCACTGCCTGATAAACACGTGATCAGTGCCCGAACAGCCACGTCATCAGTGCATGCGCAGTCACGTCATCAGTGCATGATAGCCACGTGATCAGTGCGTGCACAGTCCCATGATCAGCGCCTGCAAAACGAGTTGCTTCTACTGGTATTGCTTTGTGGTTGTTATTAGTTTTTTTTTGGTGTTTTTTTGCTCTAGTCTGATTTGCACTTGCGGCCTGTCCCACACGTCTTGCTCTCTCTTCAAGAGTTATCTTACGTCCTATTATAAAGTTCCTTGTATTCTTTCGACGTTAACTAATACCAGCTGAGCTTCATATGGCGCGGACTCCTAGCCTAACTAACATTTGCTGGGTAGATTAACCCACTCGAAGGTGTCCTAGGTGAGGACCTATTTGCTATTCAGAGGAGGGGCCTGCCGGGCCTCGTAGCTGATAAGGCAAACTTATTGTCTTGAGTTTTGATGATCTTGCACGATAAAAGCTACTTCATGTGTCTCTTTTCCCACGAATTTCTATGAGGTACTCTCTATATATTATTCTTGCCTTCCGCTCTGAATTAGATCATAGAGTCGCTAGGCATCTCTCCTGTCGAATACCCTGGATGAGTTGGGTGTCTCGGAGTGGGACGTTAACGGACGTCTCAGGGCGATCTCAGAGCGTTGAGCGACCGAACTACGCAGATACAGGCTAATGATGGAAGTCAAGCAGTGAGAATAATGGCCTTGCTTTATGGATGAAGTGCCAGCCACGGTGACCCGACAGAATTACGCCAGCTCAGCTGGAAATTGTAGCAGATGTGCGCGACAGGATCATACGCAGTCGATGGCAACTTGTCATTGCCAGTGGCGCAGGAATCAGCAGCTCCAGGCTGTCCGTTCTGCGTAGGACTGATCAGACTCGGCTGATCAAGTCGCAGGATAAGTGATGAGCATGCACTGATCGTGGGTATCATGCACTGATGAGTGCTGCATGCCTGATGAGTGGCTGATCAGGGCACTGTCAACGGTCATCGCATTGATACGTGTTTATAGGCAATTATCGTGGCTGACGAGGGTGATAATGGCTGACTCGTGCCGCACTGATGCAGTGGTATATGCACTGATGAACGTGCTGCGCATGCATGTAGTGGCTGATGTCGGCACTGATCACATGGCTCATCATGACTGATAGTTTTATCAGGCAATGCTCAGTGGAGAGCGCTGATATCGTGGATATGTGCAACTGTATCAGTGCTATCATGGAACTGGCAGTGAACTGTGATGCTCTTGATGGAATGGGGATGTCTCGGGACTGATCACATGATATTATAGGCAGTGTATGATGACAGGCGATGATAGGACACGTGGCACGCCTGGATAGGTGGTGATAAGTACTCGACAGCTGACCGACATTGCATGCAGTATACGTGGATTGGTTCGTCACTGATCCGTGTTTATCATACGTTGATTAGGTGACTCAGAGAGGTCGCTGATGGCAAGGATGACTAGATAGAGTAGGTGGGATCACGTGGCTGAGAGGCTGATTCTGATGCTGAGGGCAGTGCATGATCATGGGAGGAGAACGAGGGAGGCTTCAATCTCTGGAGGATAGGTCAGTGACGAGGGGCTGGCATACGCAAATGCACGGGAATTGGAAGTCACCGGAATTAGTCCAGGCGATCTCCCCCGCAGAAAAACAGGTCGGCCTATGTATTGTTTTGTGCTCTCACGTTGATTTTAAAACTGTGGGGGGCTGTCCCCCCACATTCTCGCTCTCCTTCGTCAATAGAGTTACTATACAGTCCAATTCGTAAGATTACTTGTCATTTGGTCTCCTTTAAACTATCGCGCTAGGAGTCTCCTTAATGGTGGTGGGCCCCAGCTTTAATTATGCTGGGCTGGCTAAGACTCATCGAAAGGTGGGCTAGGGTGAAGAGCATACGTTTCGTTTCGGAGGGCGCCTAGACGGTGTAAGGTGGTTGCAACTATTGTCTTGAAGTTTTCACTTGGTCTTCCGCTGTTCGCAGCTAACTCAGTTATCTTTCCTCACGAATTTTTCCTATGAGCTTCCTCATTACTTAATATGTTTCATATGATTAGCAGTATAAATAGATCGCTAGGTTTTCTTCCTTCGATACGCTGATAGGTATAGAGGGCTGGTAGCGGCAGTTGGGCGACGACAGGGCATCAGGAGGCGTCACATCAAGAGCTGAGAACCAGAACCACGTCAATAGCAGAGGCTCTATGTGAGCTCAGCAGTCGCATCATCTCGCTGTCAAACTGGGATTGCGATGACAGGAGGAATAGCGCAGCTTCGTGGCATTGTCAAGCGATGAGCCGAGGATCACGCAGACTTCATGGATTGTCCATGCAGAGCGAGCGGCAGGAATACGACAGTAGCAGGAGGCCCTGATCACGTGAACTCTTGCATGGCATGATAACGTGGGTGATCAAGTGAAGATCGGTGACTGAGCTGCCATGATCAGTGGGCTGATCAGCGCTGATGAGTGGTGATCAGCCAATGATCCAGTCGCGTGCCTGATCACGGTCGTTTATAGGCAATGACCAGTGGTCTTGACGCGTAGATCTATGGGACCCGGCTCGCACGTGACTGATAGATAGGGCTATGATGCATGCAACGTGCTGGGCATGCTGATGACGTGGCTGTCTCGGGATGATCACGGTGTTTATCAGGCAGTGATCAAGCTGACTGAAGGGCATGCGCAATGATCAGGCATGGCTGATCAGGATGACCACCTGACCGCTAGCGATGCTGATCACGTGGCTGGTCGTCTCACTGATCACGTGTTTATCATGGTGTGATCACGTGTTGAGAGGCTGATCACGTGACTGTGCCGTCAGTGATCACGTGCTGAGCAGGCTCACTGATATGTGACTGAGCATGACCTGATCATGTCGGGAGCCGGGAGGCATTCCAGCTGGACAAAGGTCCATGAGGAGGAGGCTCGGCATAACGGAAATGCGGGATTGAGCGCTCAGGAGTCACCCGGATATTTTCGGCATTCCCCCCCCAAAAAAAACAGAGTCTGCCTATAGTTATTGCTTTTGTTGCTCTCAATCTGATTTACTGCGGGGGCTGTCCCCCACCACCATCCTCGCTCTCTCTGTAAAGAGTTTAACTTACAGCTCCAATTCATAAAGTTCCTTGTCATTCTTCCTTTAACTTCCAGTTGAGTCTCCATCTGGAGCGCGGACACCACGCTTACTATTTCGCCTGGGCTGCTAAGCCCACTGAGAAGGTGTTCGGGTGAGGCACTTTTCGCTGAGAGAGGGTGTGCGGCCTACGCGTAAGTGGTGGCAAACTCTTGTCTTGAAGTTTGATTGGTCTGACGTAAAACCAAGCTACTCAGTTCTTTTCTCGCACCGAATTTTCCTATGAGCTCTCCTCATACTATTTTCTTGACTTCTGCATTAGCATAAATAGTCGCCTAGGCCTCTCTCGAATACCATGGATCAGTTGGGGCTGGTCCCGGCAGGTGGCGACCGAACAGGGACCTCAGGAGGCATACTCCAAAGATGAGCAGCGACACGTCATCGCAAGGCCAAATAAGCATGGAGCTCAGCATGTGACGAATATGCTGCTTCAACTGGCAATAATCAAGCACGTGACAGGTGGAAAGCAGATCAGCTGGCAATTGTAAGCAATGAGCGACAGGAATCAGCAGCTCATGGCAATTGTCATGCGATCGGAGCCGGCAGGATCACGCAGTCAGCTGGCCTGATCACGTGACTCTGCAGGCACTGATCACGTGGCTGATCAAGTCCAGATCAGTGACTGAGCATGCACTGATGACGTGGCTATCATGCACTGTAGAGTGACTGCGCATGCATGATGCAGTGGCTGATAGGCACTGATACATGACTCATCATGACTGATCACGTGTCTTATCAGGCAATGATAGTGTGAAGGCTGTCATGGATGTGAGCACTGGATCAGTGGCTCTGCTGACAGTGAGCTGTGCATGCACTGTGATGTGGCTGTTCGGCACTGATCACGTGTTTATCAGGCAGTGATCAGTGACTGACAGGCGCTGATAGGGGACTGTGCCGCACTGTCAGGTGGCGATCAGGAACTGACACCTGACGCGCAGGCAGTGATACACGTGGCTGGTCGTTCACTGATTCACGTGTTTATCATACGGTGATCAGTGACTGTAGAGGCGCTGATCCACGTGACTGTGCCGTCGTGATCCGTGGCTGAGCAGGCACTGTATCGTGACTGAGCATGCACTGATCTATGTGCCGGGAGCGGGGAGGCATTCCTCTGGAAGGTCATGAGGAAGGAGGCTCGCAATCGCAATGCGGGATCGAGCTCAGGAGCCACAGGATATTTCGAGCATCTCCCCCCAAAATAAACCGAGTCTGCTACTGTATTGCTTGTGCTCTCAACTGATGATTTCACTGGGCTGTCCCCACCACCATCTCGCTCTCTCTGTCAGAGTTACTTTACAGGCTCAATTCATAAAGTTCCTTGTCATCTTCTTCCTTAACTTCCGCTGAGTCTCCATCTGGCGCGGAACCCACTCACGCTTACTAATTTATGCCTGGGCTGCTAAGACCCACTCGAGAAGGTGTCTAGGGTGAGGCACCTTTCGCTATTCGGAGGGCGCCTGCGGCTACGTAGTGGTGCAAACTTCTTGTCTTTGAAGTTTGATTGGTCTTTCCGGTAAACCAGCTACTCAGTTCTTTTTCCCAGAATTTTCCTATGAGCTTTCTCATACTATTATTCTTGACATCTCTGATTAGCATAAAATAGTCTGCTAGGCATCTTCCTTCGAATACCTGGTATCATTGGGGCTGGTCCCGCAGTGCGACGAACGGGACTCAGGAGGAATACTCAAAGAGCTGAGCCAGACACGAACCACGCAATCAGCAGGCATAAGCATGGAGCTAGCAGTGACGATCATTGCTGCTACTGGCAATAATCAAGCACGTGACCAGGCAGGAATCACGCAGCTCAGCTGGCAATTGTCAGCAGATGAGCCGACAGGAATCACGCAGCTCAGATGGCAATTGTCATGCCAGATGAGCCGGCAGGAATAGCAGCTCAGCAGGCTGATCAGTGATGCAGGCACTGATCAGTGGCTGATCAAGTCCAGATCATCGTGACTGAGAATGCACTGATCACGTGGCTATCAGAACTTGATGACGGACTGCGCATGCCTGATTGACGTGGCTGAATGGCACTGATCAATGGCTCATCATTGCACTGATCAACGTGTTTATCAGGAATGATAGTGCTGAGCAGGCGCAGTGATGAATGGACGTGCGATGATCAAGGACTTATGCACTCGTCGTGATGCGCATGCGATGACGTGGCTGTGTCGGGCACTGATCACGTGTTTATTCTGGCAGTGATAGTACTGACAGGCGTGCATCAGGGGGATCTGTGACGACATGATCAGGTGGATGATCAAGGATGACCACCTGACTGTGCAGCAGTGATAGTGGACTGGTCGTTACTGATTACTGTTTATATCGGTGAATCAGTGACTGCAGAGGCGCTGATCAGTGACTGTGCGTAGTGATATCCGTGGTGAGCGGATGATTGTGACTGAGCATGCACTATCATGTGGGAGCGGGAGGCATCCACTCTGGAAAGGTCATGAGGAAGGAGGCTCGGCATAACGCAAATGCGGGATTGAGCTCAGGAGTCCACCCGATATTTCGAGCATCTCCCCCAAAAACGAAGAGTCTGCCTACTGTATTGCTTGTGCTTCACCTCTGATTTCACTGGGGCTGTCCCCCACACCATCTCGCTCTCTCTGTCAAGTGTTTACTTACAAGCTAATTCATAAGTTCTTGTCATTTCCTTACCTTTCACGCTGAGTTCATCTGGAGCGCGGAACAACGCGGTTACTAATTATGCATGGGGCTGCCTAAGATCCATCGAATGGGTATAGGCTGAGTTCATTCGCTATTGAGAGGGGCCTTGAGCTACGTAAGTGTGCAGAATTTCGTCTTGAAGTTTGATTGGTTGCGTAACCAAGTACTCCGTCTCTTTTCTTCCACAGAATTTTCTACTGAGCTTCCTCATATATTATTCTTGATTCTTGATTACGCATTAATATAGTCGCTAGGCCATTCTCTCGATACAGTGGATAGCTGTGGGGCTGGTCCGGCGGTGGCGCCGCACAGGGACTAAGGAGGATATCAAGAGCTGAGGCAACAATGAACCAGGCATCAGAGCAATTAGCAATGGAGCTCAGCTGACGAATCATGGCTGCTCAACTGGCAATATCAGCACGGGCGCGGCAGAATCACGCAGTCAGCGGCATTGTGCGATAAGCGTACAGGAATAAGGCAGTCTGATGCATGTGTCATGCGATGAGCCGGCGGAACACGGTTAGCAGGCTGATCACGTGACTTGAGGCACTGCTCACGTGGCATGGATAAGTCAAACACGGGCTGAGCATGCTGATCAGTGGCTTCATGCACTGACTGACGTGATCTGGCATGCACTGATGTGTGGCCTGAGCAGGCATGATACATGGCTATCATGTCTGATCAGTGTGTTAGTCAGGCATTGACAGTGG
>NW_020191420.1:0-34508 GCF_002263795.3 Bos taurus
GATAAGCCAGGTGAACAGTGCATGATCAATTATGTGATCAGTGCATGATCAGTCATGTGACCAGTACAAGGTAGCTGCGTGATCATTGCATGATCAGCCACGTGAGCAGTGCATGATAGCCACATGATCAGTGCATGATCAGTCACGTGATCTGTGCATGATCAGTCACGTGATCTGTGCATGATCAGTCACGTGATCAGTGCATGATCAGTTACCTGATCAGTGCATGATCAGTCACGTGACCAGTGCATGGTAGCTGCGTGATCATTGCATGATCAGCCACGTGATCAGTGCATGATAGCCACGTGATCAGTGCATGATAGCCACGTGATCAGTGCATGATCAGTCACGTGATACGTGTGTGATCAGCCACGTGATCAGTGCATGTTATCCACGTGATCAGTGCAGAGATAGCCACGTGATCACTTCATGATTATTTCACGTGATCTGTACATGATCAGTCACGTGATACGTGTGTGATGAGCCACCGGATCAGTGCGTGATGAGCCATGTGATCAGTGCAGGATCAATTACGTGATCAGTGAATGATCAGTCACATGACCAGTACATGGTTGCTACGTGATCATTGCGTGATCAGCCACGTGATCAGTGCATGATAGCCACGTGATCAGTGCGTGATAGCCACATGATCAGTGCATGAGAGTCACGTGATCAGTGCATGATCAGTCACGTGATACATGTGTGATCAGCCACGTGATCAGTGCATGATGAGCCACGTGATCAGTGCAGGATTAATTACGTGATCAGTGCGTGATCAGTCCCGTGACCAGTACATGGTTGCTACGTGATCCTTGCATGATCAGCCACGTGAGCAGAGCATGATAGCCACGTGAGCAGAGCATGATAGCCACGTGATCAGTTACCATGATCAGTGCACTTGAACAGTGCATGATCATTGAGGTGATCTTTGCATGATCAGTCACGTGACCAGTATATGGTTGCTACGTGATCATCCTTGACGAGCCACGTGAGCAGTGCATGATAGCCATGTGAACTGTGCTGCATGATCATTACGTTAGCAGAGTATGATCAGCCACGATCCAGTGCATGCGTGCCTGTGCAAGTGCAGAATCGTACGAACGATGTGTGGATCAGCCACGTGAACAGTGCATGTTCAGCCACGTGATCAGTGGCATGATAGGCCGTATCAGTGCATGATCAGTTACATGAGCAGTGTATGATCAGCCACGGATCAGTTTGCTGGTCAGACACGTGAACAGTGTATGATCAGCCACGGTGATGCATGCCAATGATATCCAAGGTTGACTCGAGTTGCTTTCAATCACATGAGCAGTGGTAATTAGTCAGCCCACTGAACAGTGGCATGCTCCAGTTCACGTGATTAAAGGGCCTGCTGAGCTGCGTGATTACTGTCTGCTCATCTGCTTGACAATTGCCCAGCTGAAGCTGTACGATTTCTGCCTGTCATCTCCTTGACAATTGCCACCTGTGCTGCATAATTCCTGCCTGCTCATCTACTTGATTATTGCCAGCTGAGCAGCATGATTTCTCAAAGCTGAGTTCCATGATTATTAGCCTGCTGACTGATTCCTGCCTACTCAGCTCTTTGTTCATTGCCTGCAGATGCACATGATCAGTGTGTGACACCCAAACATGATCAGCCACATGATCCAGTCCACATGATCAATGCATTGAATAAGCCAGGTTATCAAGTGCATGATCAATTAGGTGATCAGTGCATGATCAGTCATGTGACCAGTACAGGTAG
Source organism: Bos taurus (assembly GCF_002263795.3). NCBI lineage: Eukaryota > Metazoa > Chordata > Mammalia > Artiodactyla > Bovidae > Bos > Bos taurus. The sequence continues at coordinate 1,751 of NW_020191420.1, forward strand.
CTGCGTGATCATTGCATGATCAGCCACGTGAGCAGTGCATGATCAGCCACGTGATCAGTTGCATGATCAATTATGTGATCAGTGCATGATCAGTTACTGTGAGCAGTGTATGATCAAGCCATGTGATCAGTGCATGGTCAGACACGTGAACAGTGTATGATCAGCCACGTGATCAGTGCATGATATCCAAGTGATCAGTGCATGATCAATCACGTGATCAGTGTATGATCAGCCAGGTGAACAGTGCATGCTCAGTCACGTGATCAGGGCCTGCTGAGCTGCGTGATTCCTGTCTGCTCCTCTGCTTGACAATTGCCAGCTGAGCTGCACGATTCCTGCCTGTCATCTGCTTGACAATTGCCAGCTGTGCTGTGTAATTCCTTGCCTGCTCAGCTGCTTGATTATTGTCAGCTGAGCAGCATGATTCCTCACAGCTGAGTTCCATGATTTTGCCTGCTGACTGTTTGATTCGTGCCTACTCAGCTCTTTGTTTATTGCCTCCTGAGGCACATGATCAGTGTATGAAAGCAAACATGATCAGCGCATGTTCAGTCACATGATCAGCGCCATTAAGTCACGTGATCACTACATGATAGTCATGTGATCAGTCCATGCTCAGTCACGGTATCAGTGCATGATCAGCCACGTGATCAGTGCATGATAGCAACGTGATCATTGCATGATAGCCACATGATCAGTGCATGATCAGCCAGGTGATCAGTACATGATAGCTATGTAATCAGTTCATGATTAGTCACCTGATCTGTGCATGACCAGGCAGGTGATCAGTGTATGATCAGCCACGTTAACAGTGCAATATAGCCACGTGATCAGTGCATGATCAGTCACCTGATGGGTGTATGGTCGGTCACGTGACCGGTACATGGTAGCTTCATGATCATTGCATGATCAGCCACGTGATCAGTGCATGATAGCCACTTGATCAGTGCATGATCAGTCACGTGACCAGTTCATGATCAGCCACGTGAGTAGTGCATGATAGACACGTGATCATTGCATGATCAGCCACGTGAGTAGTGCATGATAGCCACGTGATCAGTGCATTATCAGACACGAGATCAGTGCATGATCAGTCACGTGATCAGTGCATGATCAGCCACGTGATCAGTGCATGACCAGGCACGTGATCAGTGTATGTCCAGCCAAGTGATCAGTGCATTATAGCCACGTGATCAGTGCATGATCACTCACATGATCAGTGCATGATCAGTCACGTGATAGGTGTGTGATCATCCACGTGAACAGTGCATGCTAAGTCACGTGATCAGGGCCTGCTGAGCTGCGTGATTACTGTCTGCTCATCTGCTTGACAATTTCCAGCTGAGCTGCACGATTCCTGCCTGTCATCTCCTTGACAATTGCCACCTGTGCTGCGTAATTCCTGCCTGCTCATCTACTTGATTATTGCCAGCTGAGCAGCATGATTTCTCAGAGGTGAGTTCCATGATTATAGCCTGCTGACTGATTCCTGCCTACTCAGCTCTATGTTCATTGCCTCCAGAGGCACATGATCAGTGTGTGACACCAAACATGATCAGCACATGATCAGTCACATAATCAATGCATGATAAGGCAGGTGATCAGTGCATGATCAATTATGTGATCAGTGCATGATCAGTCATGTGACCAGTACAATGGTAGCTGCGTGATCATTGCATGATCAGCCACGTGAGCAGTGCATGATAGCCACGTGATCAGTGCATGATAGCCACGTGATCAGTGCATGATCAGTCACGTGATACGTGTGTGATCAGGCCACGTGATCAGTGCATGTTATCCACGTGATCAGTGCAGGATAGCCACGTGGTCACTTCATGATTATTTACGTGATCTGTACATGATCAGTCACGTGATATGTGTGTGATCAGCCACCGGATCAGTGCGTGATGAGCCATGTGATCAGTGCAGGATCAATTACGTGATCAGTGCATGATCAGTCACATGACCAGTACATGGTTGCTACGTGATCATTGCGTGATCAGCCACGTGATCAGAGCATGATAGCCACGTGATCAGTGCATGATAGCCACATGATCAGTGCATGAGAGCCACGTGATCAGTGCATGATCAGTCACGTGATACATGTGTGATCAGCCACGTGATCAGTGCATGCTCAGTCACGTGATCAGGGCCTGCTGAGCTGCGTGATTACTGTCTGCTCATCTGCTTGACAATTGCCAGCTGAGCTGCACGATTCCTGCCTGTCATCTGCTTGACAATTGCCAGCTGTGCTGCGTAATTCCTGCCTGCTCAGCTGCTTGATTATTGCCAGCTGAGCAGCATGATTCCTCACAGCTGAGTTCCATGATTATTGCCTGCTGACTGTTTGATTCGTGCCTACTCAGCTCTTTGTTTATTGCCTCCAGAGGCAAATGATCAGTGTATGATAGCAAACATGATCAGCGCATGATCAGTCACATGATCAGAGCCATTAAGTCACGTGATCACTACATGATAGTCATGTGATCAGTCCATGCTCAGTCACGGTATCAGTGCATGATCAACCACGTGATCAGTGCACGATAGCCAGGTAATGAGTGCATGATAGCCAGATGATCAGTGCATTATCAGTAACGTGATCAGTGTATGATCAGCCAAGTAATCAGTGCATGATAGCCAACTGATCAGTGGATGATCAGTCACGTGATCAGTGCATGGTCAGTCACGTGATCATTGCATGATCAGCCACGTGAATAGTGCATGATCAATTACGTGATCAGTGCATGATCAGTCACGTGATCAGTACATGATCAGTCACGTGAACAGTGAATGATCAGTCATGTGATCAGTATATGACCAGCCAAGTGATCAGTGCATGATAGCCACGTGATCAGTGCATGATCAGTCACGTGATCAGTGCATGATCAGTCACGTGATCAGTGTATGATCAGCCACGTGATCAGTGAATGATCAGCCAAATGATCAGTGAATGATCAATTACGTGATCAGTGCATGATCAGCCACGTGATCAGTGCATGATCAGTCACGTGATCAGTGCATGGTCAGTCACGTGATCAGTGCATGATCATCCACGTGATCAGTGCATGTGGAGTCATGTAGACAATGCATGATAGCGCCGTGATCAGTGCACGATCAGTCCCGTGATGAGTGTATGATCAGCCAAGTGATCAGTGCAAGATAGCTACGTGATCAGTGCATGATCAGCCACGTCATCAGTGCATGATAGCCAAGTGAGCAGTGCATGCGCAATCACGTGATCAGTGCATGAGAGCCACGTGATCGGTGCATGATTATTCACGTGATAGGAGTGTGATCAGCCACGTGAAGAGTGCATGCTCAGTCACGTGATAAGGGCCTGCTGAGCTGCGTGATTACTGTCTGCTCATCTGCTTGACAATTGCCAGCTGAGCTGTACGATTTCTGCCTGTCATCTCCTTGACAATTGCCACCTGTGCTGCATAATTCCTGCCTGCTCATCTACTTGATTATTGCCAGCTGAGCAGCATGATTTCTCAAAGCTGAGTTCCATGATTATAGCCTGCTGACTGATTCCTGCCTACTCAGCTCTATGTTCATTGCCTCCAGAGGCACATGATCAGTGTGTGACACCAAACATGATCAGCACATGATCAGTCACATGATCAATGCATGATAAGCCAGGTGAACAGTGCATGATCAATTATGTGATCAGTGCATGATCAGTCATGTGACCAGTACAAGGTAGCTGCGTGATCATTGCATGATCAGCCACGTGAGCAGTGCATGATAGCCACGTGATCAGTGCATGATCAGTCACGTGATCTGTGCATGATCAGTCACGTGATCTGTGCATGATCAGTCACGTGATCAGTGCATGATCAGTTACCTGATCAGTGCATGATCAGTCACGTGACCAGTGCATGGTAGCTACGTGATCATTGCATGATCAGCCACGTGATCAGTGCATGATAGCCACGTGATCAGTGCATGATAGCCACGTGATCAGTGCATGATCAGTCACGTGATACGTGTGTGATCAGCCACGTGATCAGTGCATGTTATCCACGTGATCAGTGCAGGATAGCCACGTGATCACTTCATGATTATTTACGTGATCTGTACATGATCAGTCACGTGATACGTGTGTGATGAGCCACCGGATCAGTGTGTGATGAGCCATGTGATCAGTGCACGATCAATTACGTGATCAGTGCATGATCAGTCACATGACCAGTACATGGTTGCTACGTGATCATTGCGTGATCAGCCACGTGATCAGTGCATGATAGCCACGTGATCAGTGCGTGATAGCCACATGATCAGTGCATGAGAGTCACGTGATCAGTGCATGATCAGTCACGTGATACATGTGTGATCAGCCACGTGATCAGTGCATGATGAGCCACGTGATCAGTGCAGGATTAATTACGTGATCAGTGCGTGATCAGTCCCGTGACCAGTACATGGTTGCTACGTGATCCTTGCATGATCAGCCACGTGAGCAGAGCATGATAGCCACGTGAGCAGAGCATGATAGCCACGTGATCAGTGCATGATCAGTCACGTGATCAGTACATGATCAGTCACTTGAACAGTGCATGATCATTGACGTGATCTTTGCATGATCAGTCACGTGACCAGTATATGGTTGCTACGTGATCATTCCTTGACGAGCCACGTGAGCAGTGCATGATAGCCATGTGATGTGTGCATGATCAGTTACGTTAGCAGAGTATGATCAGCCACGTGATCAGTGCATGAGTGCCACGTGATCAGTGCATGATATGTCACGTGACAGATGTGTGATCAGCCACGTGAACAGTGCATGTTCAGCCACGTGATCAGTGCATGATAGCCACGTGATCAGTGCATGATCAGTTACATGAGCAGTGTATGATCAGCCACGTGATCAGTGCATGGTCAGACACGTGAACAGTGTATGATCAGCCACGTGATCAGTGCATGATATCCAAGTGATCAGTGCATGATCATCACATGATCAGTGTATTATCAGCCACGTGAACAGTGCATGCTCAGTCACGTGATAAGGGCCTGCTGAGCTGCGTGATTACTGTCTGCTCATCTGCTTGACAATTGCCAGCTGAGCTGTACGATTTCTGCCTGTCATCTCCTTGACAATTGCCACCTGTGCTGCATAATTCCTGCCTGCTCATCTACTTGATTATTGCCAGCTGAGCAGCATGATTTCTCAAAGCTGAGTTCCATGATTATAGCCTGCTGACTGATTCGTGCCTACTCAGCTCTTTGTTCATTGCCTGCAGATGCACATGTTCAGTGTGTGACACCAAACATGATCAGCACATGATCAGTCACATGATCAATGCATGATAAGCCAGGTGATCAGTGCATGATCAATTACGTGATCAGTGCATGATCAGTCATGTGACCAGTACATGGTAGCTGCGTGATCATTGCATGATCAGCCACGTGAGCAGTGCATGATCAGCCACGTGATCAGTGCATGATCAATTACGTGATCAGTGCATGATCAGTTACGTGAGCAGTGTATGATCAGCCATGTGATCAGTGCATGGTCAGACACGTGAACAGTGTATGATCAGCCACGTGATCAGTGCATGATATCCAAGTGATCAGTGCATGATCAATCACGTGATCAGTGTATGATCAGCCAGGTGAACAGTGCATGCTCAGTCACGTGATCAGGGCCTGCTGAGCTGCGTGATTCCTGTCTGCTCCTCTGCTTGACAATTGCCAGCTGAGCTGCACGATTCCTGCCTGTCATCTGCTTGACAATTGCCAGCTGTGCTGTGTAATTCCTGCCTGCTCAGCTGCTTGATTATTGTCAGCTGAGCAGCATGATTCCTCACAGCTGAGTTCCATGATTTTTGCCTGCTGACTGTTTGATTCGTGCCTACTCAGCTCTTTGTTTATTGCCTCCTGAGGCACATGATCAGTGTATGAAAGCAAACATGATCAGCGCATGTTCAGTCACATGATCAGCGCCATTAAGTCACGTGATCACTACATGATAGTCATGTGATCAGTCCATGCTCAGTCACGGTATCAGTGCATGATCAGCCACGTGATCAGTGCATGATAGCCACGTGATCATTGCATGATAGCCACATGATCAGTGCATGATCAGCCAGGTGATCAGTACATGATAGCTACGTAATCAGTTCATGATTAGTCACCTGATCTGTGCATGACCAGGCAGGTGATCAGTGTATGATCAGCTACGTTAACAGTGCAATATAGCCACGTGATCAGTGCATGATCAGTCACCTGATGGGTGTATGGTCGGTCACGTGACCGGTACATGGTAGCTTCATGATCATTGCATGATCAGCCACGTGATCAGTGCATGATAGCCACTTGATCAGGGCATGATCAGTCACGTGACCAGTTCATGATCAGCCACGTGAGTAGTGCATGATAGACACGTGATCATTGCATGATCAGCCACGTGAGTAGTGCATGATAGCCACGTGATCAGTGCATTATCAGACACGAGATCAGTGCATGATCAGTCACGTGATCAGTGCATGACCAGGCACGTGATCAGTGTATGTCCAGCCAAGTGATCAGTGCATTATAGCCACGTGATCAGTGCATGATCACTCACATGATCAGTGCATGATCAGTCACGTGATAGGTGTGTGATCATCCACGTGAACAGTGCATGCTCAGTCACGTGATCAGGGCCTGCTGAGCTGCGTGATTACTGTCTGCTCATCTGCTTGACAATTTCCAGCTGAGCTGCATGATTCCTGCCTGTCATCTCCTTGACAATTGCCACCTGTGCTGCGTAATTCCTGCCTGCTCATTTACTTGATTATTGCCAGCTGAGCAGCATGATTTCTCAGAGGTGAGTTCCATGATTATAGCCTGCTGACTGATTCCTGCCTACTCAGCTCTATGTTCATTGCCTCCAGAGGCACATGATCAGTGTGTGACACCAAACATGATCAGCACATGATCAGTCACATAATCAATGCATGATAAGGCAGGTGATCAATGCATGATCAATTATGTGATCAGTGCATGATCAGTCATGTGACCAGTACATGGTAGCTGCGTGATCATTGCATGATCAGCCACGTGAGCAGTGCATGATAGCCACGTGATCAGTGCATGATAGCCACGTGATCAGTGCATGATCAGTCACGTGATACGTGTGTGATCAGGCACGTGATCAGTGCATGTTATCCACGTGATCAGTGCAGGATAGCCACGTGGTCACTTCATGATTATTTACGTGATCTGTACATGATCAGTCACGTGATATGTGTGTGATCAGCCACCGGATCAGTGCGTGATGAGCCATGTGATCAGTGCAGGATCAATTACGTGATCAGTGCATGATCAGTCACATGACCAGTACATGGTTGCTACGTGATCATTGCGTGATCAGCCACGTGATCAGAGCATGATAGCCACGTGATCAGTGCATGATAGCCACATGATCAGTGCATGAGAGCCACGTGATCAGTGCATGATCAGTCACGTGATACATGTCTGATCAGCCACGTGATCAGTGCATGCTCAGTCAGGTGATCAGGGCCTGCTGAGCTGCGTGATTACTGTCTGCTCATCTGCTTGACAATTGCCAGCTGAGCTGCACGATTCCTGCCTGTCATCTGCTTGACAATTGCCAGCTGTGCTGCGTAATTCCTGCCTGCTCAGCTGCTTGATTATTGCCAGCTGAGCAGCATGATTCCTCACAGCTGAGTTCCATGATTATTGCCTGCTGACTGTTTGATTCGTGCCTACTCAGCTCTTTGTTTATTGCCTCCAGAGGCAAATGATCAGTGTATGATAGCAAACATGATCAGCGCATGATCGGTCACATGATCAGAGCCATTAAGTCACGTGATCACTACATGATAGTCATGTGATCAGTCCATGCTCAGTCACGGTATCAGTGCATGATCAACCACGTGATCAGTGCACGATAGCCAGGTAATGAGTGCATGATAGCCAGATGATCAGTGCATTATCAGTAACGTGATCAGTGTATGATCAGCCAAGTAATCAGTGCATGATAGCCAACTGATCAGTGGATGATCAGTCACGTGATCAGTGCATGGTCAGTCACGTGATCATTGCATGATCAGCCACCTGAATAATGCATGATCAATTACGTGATCAGTGCATGATCAGTCACGTGATCAGTACATGATCAGTCACGTGAACAGTGAATGATCAGTCATGTGATCAGTATATGACCAGCCAAGTGATCAGTGCATGATAGCCACGTGATCAGTGCATGATCAGTCACGTGATCAGTGCATGATCAGTCACGTGATCAGTGTATGATCAGCCACGTGATCAGTGAATGATCAGCCAAATGATCAGTGAATGATCAATTACTTGATCAGTGCATGATCAGCCACGTGATCAGTGCATGATCAGTCACGTGATCAGTGCATGGTCAGTCACGTGATCAGTGCATGATCATCCACGTGATCAGTGCATGTGGAGTCATGTAGACAATGCATGATAGCGCCGTGATCAGTGCACGATCAGTCCCGTGATGAGTGTATGATCAGCCAAGTGATCAGTGCAAGATAGCTACGTGATCAGTGCATGATCAGCCACGTCATCAGTGCATGATAGCCAAGTGAGCAGTGCATGCGCAATCACGTGATCAGTGCATGAGAGCCACGTGATCGGTGCATGATTATTCACGTGATAGGAGTGTGATCAGCCACGTGAAGAGTGCATGCTCAGTCACGTGATAAGGGCCTGCTGAGCTGCGTGACTACTGTCTGCTCATCTGCTTGACAATTGCCAGCTGAGCTGTACGATTTCTGCCTGTCATCTCCTTGACAATTGCCACCTGTGCTGCATAATTCCTGCCTGCTCATCTACTTGATTATTGCCAGCTGAGCAGCATGATTTCTCAAAGCTGAGTTCCATGATTATAGCCTGCTGACTGATTCCTGCCTACTCAGCTCTATGTTCATTGCCTCCAGAGGCACATGATCAGTGTGTGACACCAAACATGATCAGCACATGATCAGTCACATGATCAATGCATGATAAGCCAGGTGAACAGTGCATGATCAATTATGTGGTCAGTGCATGATCAGTCATGTGACCAGTACAAGGTAGCTGCGTGATCATTGCATGATCAGCCACGTGAGCAGTGCATGATAGCCACGTGATCAGTGCATGATCAGTCACGTGATCTGTGCATGATCAGTCACGTGATCTGTGCATGATCAGTCACGCGATCAGTGCATGATCAGTTACCTGATCAGTGCATGATCAGTCACGTGACCAGTGCATGGTAGCTACATGATCATTGCATGATCAGCCACGTGATCAGTGCATGATAGCCACGTGATCAGTGCATGATAGCCACGTGATCAGTGCATGATCAGTCACGTGATACGTGTGTGATCAGCCACGTGATCAGTGCATGTTATCCACGTGATCAGTGCAGGATAGCCACGTGATCACTTCATGATTATTTACGTGATCTGTACATGATCAGTCACGTGATACGTGTGTGATGAGCCACCGGATCAGTGCGTGATGAGCCATGTGATCAGTGCACGATCAATTACGTGATCAGTGCATGATCAGTCACATGACCAGTACATGGTTGCTACGTGATCATTGCGTGATCAGCCACGTTATCAGTGCATGATAGCCACGTGATCAGTGCGTGATAGCCACATGATCAGTGCATGAGAGTCACGTGATCAGTGCATGATCAGTCACGTGATACATGTGTGATCAGCCACGTGATCAGTGCATGATGAGCCACGTGATCAGTGCAGGATTAATTACGTGATCAGTGCGTGATCAGTCCCGTGACCAGTACATGGTTGCTACGTGATCCTTGCATGATCAGCCACGTGAGCAGAGCATGATAGCCACGTGAGCAGAGCATGATAGCCACGTGATCAGTGCATGATCAGTCACGTGATCAGTACATGATCAGTCACTTGAACAGTGCATGATCATTGAGGTGATCTTTGCATGATCAGTCACGTGACCAGTATATGGTTGCTACGTGATCATTCCTTGACGAGCCACGTGAGCAGTGCATGATAGCCATGTGATGTGTGCATGATCAGTTACGTTAGCAGAGTATGATCAGCCACGTGATCAGTGCATGAGTGCCACGTGATCAGTGCATGATATGTCACGTGACAGATGTGTGATCAGCCACGTGAACAGTGCATGTTCAGCCACGTGATCAGTGCATGATAGCCACGTGATCAGTGCATGATCAGTTACATGAGCAGTGTATGATCAGCCACGTGATCAGTGCATGGTCAGACACGTGAACAGTGTATGATCAGCCACGTGATCAGTGCATGATATCCAAGTGATCAGTGCATTTTCATCACATGATCAGTGTATTATCAGCCACGTGAACAGTGCATGCTCAGTCACGTGATAAGGGCCTGCTGAGCTGCGTGATTACTGTCTGCTCATCTGCTTGACAATTGCCAGCTGAGCTGTACGATTTCTGCCTGTCATCTCCTTGACAATTGCCACCTGTGCTGCATAATTCCTGCCTGCTCATCTACTTGATTATTGCCAGCTGAGCAGCATGATTTCTCAAAGCTGAGTTCCATGATTATAGCCTGCTGACTGATTCCTGCCTACTCAGCTCTTTGTTCATTGCCTGCAGATGCACATGATCAGTGTGTGACACCAAACATGATCAGCACATGATCAGTCACATGATCAATGCATGATAAGCCAGGTGATCAGTGCATGATCAATTACGTGATCAGTGCATGATCAGTCATGTGACCAGTACATGGTAGCTGCGTGATCATTGCATGATCAGCCACGTGAGCAGTGCATGATCAGCCACGTGATCAGTGCATGATCAATTATGTGATCAGTGCATGATCAGTTACGTGAGCAGTGTATGATCAGCCATGTGATCAGTGCATGGTCAGACACGTGAACAGTGTATGATCAGCCACGTGATCAGTGCATGATATCCAAGTGATCAGTGCATGATCAATCACGTGATCAGTGTATGATCAGCCAGGTGAACAGTGCATGCTCAGTCACGTGATCAGGGCCTGCTGAGCTGCGTGATTCCTGTCTGCTCCTCTGCTTGACAATTGCCAGCTGAGCTGCACGATTCCTGCCTGTCATCTGCTTGACAATTGCCAGCTGTGCTGTGTAATTCCTGCCTGCTCAGCTGCTTGATTATTGTCAGCTGAGCAGCATGATTCCTCACAGCTGAGTTCCATGATTTTTGCCTGCTGACTGTTTGATTCGTGCCTACTCAGCTCTTTGTTTATTGCCTCCTGAGGCACATGATCAGTGTATGAAAGCAAACATGATCAGCGCATGTTCAGTCACATGATCAGCGCCATTAAGTCACGTGATCACTACATGATAGTCATGTGATCAGTCCATGCTCAGTCACGGTATCAGTGCATGATCAGCCACGTGATCAGTGCATGATAGCAACGTGATCATTGCATGATAGCCACATGATCAGTGCATGATCAGCCAGGTGATCAGTACATGATAGCTATGTAATCAGTTCATGATTAGTCACCTGATCTGTGCATGACCAGGCAGGTGATCAGTGTATGATCAGCCACGTTAACAGTGCAATATAGCCACGTGATCAGTGCATGATCAGTCACCTGATGGGTGTATGGTCGGTCACGTGACCGGTACATGGTAGCTTCATGATCATTGCATGATCAGCCACGTGATCAGTGCATGATAGCCACTTGATCAGTGCATGATCAGTCACGTGACCAGTTCATGATCAGCCACGTGAGTAGTGCATGATAGACACGTGATCATTGCATGATCAGCCACGTGAGTAGTGCATGATAGCCACGTGATCAGTGCATTATCAGACACGAGATCAGTGCATGATCAGTCACGTGATCAGTGCATGATCAGCCACGTGATCAGTGCATGACCAGGCACGTGATCAGTGTATGTCCAGCCAAGTGATCAGTGCATTATAGCCACGTGATCAGTGCATGATCACTCACATGATCAGTGCATGATCAGTCACGTGATAGGTGTGTGATCATCCACGTGAACAGTGCATGCTAAGTCACGTGATCAGGGCCTGCTGAGCTGCGTGATTACTGTCTGCTCATCTGCTTGACAATTTCCAGCTGAGCTGCACGATTCCTGCCTGTCATCTCCTTGACAATTGCCACCTGTGCTGCGTAATTCCTGCCTGCTCATCTACTTGATTATTGCCAGCTGAGCAGCATGATTTCTCAGAGGTGAGTTCCATGATTATAGCCTGCTGACTGATTCCTGCCTACTCAGCTCTATGTTCATTGCCTCCAGAGGCACATGATCAGTGTGTGACACCAAACATGATCAGCACATGATCAGTCACATAATCAATGCATGATAAGGCAGGTGATCAGTGCATGATCAATTATGTGATCAGTGCATGATCAGTCATGTGACCAGTACATGGTAGCTGCGTGATCATTGCATGATCAGCCACGTGAGCAGTGCATGATAGCCACGTGATCAGTGCATGATAGCCACGTGATCAGTGCATGATCAGTCACGTGATACGTGTGTGATCAGGCACGTGATCAGTGCATGTTATCCACGTGATCAGTGCAGGATAGCCACGTGGTCACTTCATGATTATTTACGTGATCTGTACATGATCAGTCACGTGATATGTGTGTGATCAGCCACCGGATCAGTGCGTGATGAGCCATGTGATCAGTGCAGGATCAATTACGTGATCAGTGCATGATCAGTCACATGACCAGTACATGGTTGCTACGTGATCATTGCGTGATCAGCCACGTGATCAGAGCATGATAGCCACGTGATCAGTGCATGATAGCCACATGATCAGTGCATGAGAGCCACGTGATCAGTGCATGATCAGTCACGTGATACATGTGTGATCAGCCACGTGATCAGTGCATGCTCAGTCACGTGATCAGGGCCTGCTGAGCTGCGTGATTACTGTCTGCTCATCTGCTTGACAATTGCCAGCTGAGCTGCACGATTCCTGCCTGTCATCTGCTTGACAATTGCCAGCTGTGCTGCGTAATTCCTGCCTGCTCAGCTGCTTGATTATTGCCAGCTGAGCAGCATGATTCCTCACAGCTGAGTTCCATGATTATTGCCTGCTGACTGTTTGATTCGTGCCTACTCAGCTCTTTGTTTATTGCCTCCAGAGGCAAATGATCAGTGTATGATAGCAAACATGATCAGCGCATGATCAGTCACATGATCAGAGCCATTAAGTCACGTGATCACTACATGATAGTCATGTGATCAGTCCATGCTCAGTCACGGTATCAGTGCATGATCAACCACGTGATCAGTGCACGATAGCCAGGTAATGAGTGCATGATAGCCAGATGATCAGTGCATTATCAGTAACGTGATCAGTGTATGATCAGCCAAGTAATCAGTGCATGATAGCCAACTGATCAGTGGATGATCAGTCACGTGATCAGTGCATGGTCAGTCACGTGATCATTGCATGATCAGCCACGTGAATAGTGCATGATCAATTACGTGATCAGTGCATGATCAGTCACGTGATCAGTACATGATCAGTCACGTGAACAGTGAATGATCAGTCATGTGATCAGTATATGACCAGCCAAGTGATCAGTGCATGATAGCCACGTGATCAGTGCATGATCAGTCACGTGATCAGTGCATGATCAGTCACGTGATCAGTGTATGATCAGCCACGTGATCAGTGAATGATCAGCCAAATGATCAGTGAATGATCAATTACGTGATCAGTGCATGATCAGCCACGTGATCAGTGCATGATCAGTCACGTGATCAGTGCATGGTCAGTCACGTGATCAGTGCATGATCATCCACGTGATCAGTGCATGTGGAGTCATGTAGACAATGCATGATAGCGCCGTGATCAGTGCACGATCAGTCCCGTGATGAGTGTATGATCAGCCAAGTGATCAGTGCAAGATAGCTACGTGATCAGTGCATGATCAGCCACGTCATCAGTGCATGATAGCCAAGTGAGCAGTGCATGCGCAATCACGTGATCAGTGCATGAGAGCCACGTGATCGGTGCATGATTATTCACGTGATAGGAGTGTGATCAGCCACGTGAAGAGTGCATGCTCAGTCACGTGATAAGGGCCTGCTGAGCTGCGTGATTACTGTCTGCTCATCTGCTTGACAATTGCCAGCTGAGCTGTACGATTTCTGCCTGTCATCTCCTTGACAATTGCCACCTGTGCTGCATAATTCCTGCCTGCTCATCTACTTGATTATTGCCAGCTGAGCAGCATGATTTCTCAAAGCTGAGTTCCATGATTATAGCCTGCTGACTGATTCCTGCCTACTCAGCTCTATGTTCATTGCCTCCAGAGGCACATGATCAGTGTGTGACACCAAACATGATCAGCACATGATCAGTCACATGATCAATGCATGATAAGCCAGGTGAACAGTGCATGATCAATTATGTGATCAGTGCATGATCAGTCATGTGACCAGTACAAGGTAGCTGCGTGATCATTGCATGATCAGCCACGTGAGCAGTGCATGATAGCCACGTGATCAGTGCATGATCAGTCACGTGATCTGTGCATGATCAGTCACGTGATCTGTGCATGATCAGTCACGTGATCAGTGCATGATCAGTTACCTGATCAGTGCATGATCAGTCACGTGACCAGTGCATGGTAGCTACGTGATCATTGCATGATCAGCCACGTGATCAGTGCATGATAGCCACGTGATCAGTGCATGATAGCCACGTGATCAGTGCATGATCAGTCACGTGATACGTGTGTGATCAGCCACGTGATCAGTGCATGTTATCCACGTGATCAGTGCAGGATAGCCACGTGATCACTTCATGATTATTTACGTGATCTGTACATGATCAGTCACGTGATACGTGTGTGATGAGCCACCGGATCAGTGTGTGATGAGCCATGTGATCAGTGCACGATCAATTACGTGATCAGTGCATGATCAGTCACATGACCAGTACATGGTTGCTACGTGATCATTGCGTGATCAGCCACGTGATCAGTGCATGATAGCCACGTGATCAGTGCGTGATAGCCACATGATCAGTGCATGAGAGTCACGTGATCAGTGCATGATCAGTCACGTGATACATGTGTGATCAGCCACGTGATCAGTGCATGATGAGCCACGTGATCAGTGCAGGATTAATTACGTGATCAGTGCGTGATCAGTCCCGTGACCAGTACATGGTTGCTACGTGATCCTTGCATGATCAGCCACGTGAGCAGAGCATGATAGCCACGTGAGCAGAGCATGATAGCCACGTGATCAGTGCATGATCAGTCACGTGATCAGTACATGATCAGTCACTTGAACAGTGCATGATCATTGACGTGATCTTTGCATGATCAGTCACGTGACCAGTATATGGTTGCTACGTGATCATTCCTTGACGAGCCACGTGAGCAGTGCATGATAGCCATGTGATGTGTGCATGATCAGTTACGTTAGCAGAGTATGATCAGCCACGTGATCAGTGCATGAGTGCCACGTGATCAGTGCATGATATGTCACGTGACAGATGTGTGATCAGCCACGTGAACAGTGCATGTTCAGCCACGTGATCAGTGCATGATAGCCACGTGATCAGTGCATGATCAGTTACATGAGCAGTGTATGATCAGCCACGTGATCAGTGCATGGTCAGACACGTGAACAGTGTATGATCAGCCACGTGATCAGTGCATGATATCCAAGTGATCAGTGCATGATCATCACATGATCAGTGTATTATCAGCCACGTGAACAGTGCATGCTCAGTCACGTGATAAGGGCCTGCTGAGCTGCGTGATTACTGTCTGCTCATCTGCTTGACAATTGCCAGCTGAGCTGTACGATTTCTGCCTGTCATCTCCTTGACAATTGCCACCTGTGCTGCATAATTCCTGCCTGCTCATCTACTTGATTATTGCCAGCTGAGCAGCATGATTTCTCAAAGCTGAGTTCCATGATTATAGCCTGCTGACTGATTCCTGCCTACTCAGCTCTTTGTTCATTGCCTGCAGATGCACATGATCAGTGTGTGACACCAAACATGATCAGCACATGATCAGTCACATGATCAATGCATGATAAGCCAGGTGATCAGTGCATGATCAATTACGTGATCAGTGCATGATCAGTCATGTGACCAGTACAAGGTAGCTGCGTGATCATTGCATGATCAGCCACGTGAGCAGTGCATGATCAGCCACGTGATCAGTGCATGATCAATTACGTGATCAGTGCATGATCAGTTACGTGAGCAGTGTATGATCAGCCATGTGATCAGTGCATGGTCAGACACGTGAACAGTGTATGATCAGCCACGTGATCAGTGCATGATATCCAAGTGATCAGTGCATGATCAATCACGTGATCAGTGTATGATCAGCCAGGTGAACAGTGCATGCTCAGTCACGTGATCAGGGCCTGCTGAGCTGCGTGATTCCTGTCTGCTCCTCTGCTTGACAATTGCCAGCTGAGCTGCACGATTCCTGCCTGTCATCTGCTTGACAATTGCCAGCTGTGCTGTGTAATTCCTGCCTGCTCAGCTGCTTGATTATTGTCAGCTGAGCAGCATGATTCCTCACAGCTGAGTTCCATGATTTTTGCCTGCTGACTGTTTGATTCGTGCCTACTCAGCTCTTTGTTTATTGCCTCCTGAGGCACATGATCAGTGTATGAAAGCAAACATGATCAGCGCATGTTCAGTCACATGATCAGCGCCATTAAGTCACGTGATCACTACATGATAGTCATGTGATCAGTCCATGCTCAGTCACGGTATCAGTGCATGATCAGCCACGTGATCAGTGCATGATAGCCACGTGATCATTGCATGATAGCCACATGATCAGTGCATGATCAGCCAGGTGATCAGTACATGATAGCTACGTAATCAGTTCATGATTAGTCACCTGATCTGTGCATGACCAGGCAGGTGATCAGTGTATGATCAGCTACGTTAACAGTGCAATATAGCCACGTGATCAGTGCATGATCAGTCACCTGATGGGTGTATGGTCGGTCACGTGACCGGTACATGGTAGCTTCATGATCATTGCATGATCAGCCACGTGATCAGTGCATGATAGCCACTTGATCAGGGCATGATCAGTCACGTGACCAGTTCATGATCAGCCACGTGAGTAGTGCATGATAGACACGTGATCATTGCATGATCAGCCACGTGAGTAGTGCATGATAGCCACGTGATCAGTGCATTATCAGACACGAGATCAGTGCATGATCAGTCACGTGATCAGTGCATGACCAGGCACGTGATCAGTGTATGTCCAGCCAAGTGATCAGTGCATTATAGCCACGTGATCAGTGCATGATCACTCACATGATCAGTGCATGATCAGTCACGTGATAGGTGTGTGATCATCCACGTGAACAGTGCATGCTCAGTCACGTGATCAGGGCCTGCTGAGCTGCGTGATTACTGTCTGCTCATCTGCTTGACAATTTCCAGCTGAGCTGCACGATTCCTGCCTGTCATCTCCTTGACAATTGCCACCTGTGCTGCGTAATTCCTGCCTGCTCATCTACTTGATTATTGCCAGCTGAGCAGCATGATTTCTCAGAGGTGAGTTCCATGATTATAGCCTGCTGACTGATTCCTGCCTACTCAGCTCTATGTTCATTGCCTCCAGAGGCACATGATCAGTGTGTGACACCAAACATGATCAGCACATGATCAGTCACATAATCAATGCATGATAAGGCAGGTGATCAGTGCATGATCAATTATGTGATCAGTGCATGATCAGTCATGTGACCAGTACATGGTAGCTGCGTGATCATTGCATGATCAGCCACGTGAGCAGTGCATGATAGCCACGTGATCAGTGCATGATAGCCACGTGATCAGTGCATGATCAGTCACGTGATACGTGTGTGATCAGGCACGTGATCAGTGCATGTTATCCACGTGATCAGTGCAGGATAGCCACGTGGTCACTTCATGATTATTTACGTGATCTGTACATGATCAGTCACGTGATATGTGTGTGATCAGCCACCGGATCAGTGCGTGATGAGCCATGTGATCAGTGCAGGATCAATTACGTGATCAGTGCATGATCAGTCACATGACCAGTACATGGTTGCTACGTGATCATTGCGTGATCAGCCACGTGATCAGAGCATGATAGCCACGTGATCAGTGCATGATAGCCACATGATCAGTGCATGAGAGCCACGTGATCAGTGCATGATCAGTCACGTGATACATGTGTGATCAGCCACGTGATCAGTGCATGCTCAGTCAGGTGATCAGGGCCTGCTGAGCTGCGTGATTACTGTCTGCTCATCTGCTTGACAATTGCCAGCTGAGCTGCACGATTCCTGCCTGTCATCTGCTTGACAATTGCCAGCTGTGCTGCGTAATTCCTGCCTGCTCAGCTGCTTGATTATTGCCAGCTGAGCAGCATGATTCCTCACAGCTGAGTTCCATGATTATTGCCTGCTGACTGTTTGATTCGTGCCTACTCAGCTCTTTGTTTATTGCCTCCAGAGGCAAATGATCAGTGTATGATAGCAAACATGATCAGCGCATGATCAGTCACATGATCAGAGCCATTAAGTCACGTGATCACTACATGATAGTCATGTGATCAGTCCATGCTCAGTCACGGTATCAGTGCATGATCAACCACGTGATCAGTGCACGATAGCCAGGTAATGAGTGCATGATAGCCAGATGATCAGTGCATTATCAGTAACGTGATCAGTGTATGATCAGCCAAGTAATCAGTGCATGATAGCCAACTGATCAGTGGATGATCAGTCACGTGATCAGTGCATGGTCAGTCACGTGATCATTGCATGATCAGCCACCTGAATAGTGCATGATCAATTACGTGATCAGTGCATGATCAGTCACGTGATCAGTACATGATCAGTCACGTGAACAGTGAATGATCAGTCATGTGATCAGTATATGACCAGCCCAAGTGATCAGTGCATGATAGCCACGTGATCAGTGCATGATCAGTCACGTGATCAGTGCATGATCAGTCACGTGATCAGTGTATGATCAGCCACGTGATCAGTGAATGATCAGCCAAATGATCAGTGAATGATCAATTACTTGATCAGTGCATGATCAGCCACGTGATCAGTGCATGATCAGTCACGTGATCAGTGCATGGTCAGTCACGTGATCAGTGCATGATCATCCACGTGATCAGTGCATGTGGAGTCATGTAGACAATGCATGATAGCGCCGTGATCAGTGCACGATCAGTCCCGTGATGAGTGTATGATCAGCCAAGTGATCAGTGCAAGATAGCTACGTGATCAGTGCATGATCAGCCACGTCATCAGTGCATGATAGCCAAGTGAGCAGTGCATGCGCAATCACGTGATCAGTGCATGAGAGCCACGTGATCGGTGCATGATTATTCACGTGATAGGAGTGTGATCAGCCACGTGAAGAGTGCATGCTCAGTCACGTGATAAGGGCCTGCTGAGCT
This sequence comes from Bos taurus, assembly GCF_002263795.3. Taxonomy (NCBI): domain Eukaryota; kingdom Metazoa; phylum Chordata; class Mammalia; order Artiodactyla; family Bovidae; genus Bos; species Bos taurus. Next base: position 21,184 of record NW_020191420.1, read on the forward strand.
GCGTGATTACTGTCTGCTCATCTGCTTGACAATTGCCAGCTGAGCTGTACGATTTCTGCCTGTCATCTCCTTGACAATTGCCACCTGTGCTGCATAATTCCTGCCTGCTCATCTACTTGATTATTGCCAGCTGAGCAGCATGATTTCTCAAAGCTGAGTTCCATGATTATAGCCTGCTGACTGATTCCTGCCTACTCAGCTCTATGTTCATTGCCTCCAGAGGCACATGATCAGTGTGTGACACCAAACATGATCAGCACATGATCAGTCACATGATCAATGCATGATAAGCCAGGTGAACAGTGCATGATCAATTATGTGATCAGTGCATGATCAGTCATGTGACCAGTACAAGGTAGCTGCGTGATCATTGCATGATCAGCCACGTGAGCAGTGCATGATAGCCACGTGATCAGTGCATGATCAGTCACGTGATCTGTGCATGATCAGTCACGTGATCTGTGCATGATCAGTCACGTGATCAGTGCATGATCAGTTACCTGATCAGTGCATGATCAGTCACGTGACCAGTGCATGGTAGCTACGTGATCATTGCATGATCAGCCACGTGATCAGTGCATGATAGCCACGTGATCAGTGCATGATAGCCACGTGATCAGTGCATGATCAGTCACGTGATACGTGTGTGATCAGCCACGTGATCAGTGCATGTTATCCACGTGATCAGTGCAGGATAGCCACGTGATCACTTCATGATTATTTACGTGATCTGTACATGATCAGTCACGTGATACGTGTGTGATGAGCCACCGGATCAGTGCGTGATGAGCCATGTGATCAGTGCAGGATCAATTACGTGATCAGTGCATGATCAGTCACATGACCAGTACATGGTTGCTACGTGATCATTGCGTGATCAGCCACGTGATCAGTGCATGATAGCCACGTGATCAGTGCGTGATAGCCACATGATCAGTGCATGGATCAGTCACGTGATACATGTGTGATCAGCCACGTGATCAGTGCATGATGAGCCACGTGATCAGTGCAGGATTAATTACGTGATCAGTGCATGATCAGTCACGTGACCAGTACATGGTTGCTACGTGATCCTTGCATGATCAGCCACGTGAGCAGAGCATGATAGCCACGTGAGCAGAGCATGATAGCCACGTGATCAGTGCATGATCAGTCACGTGATCAGTACATGATCAGTCACTTGAACAGTGCATGATCATTGACGTGATCTTTGCATGATCAGTCACGTGACCAGTATATGGTTGCTACGTGATCATTCCTTGACGAGCCACGTGAGCAGTGCATGATAGCCATGTGATGTGTGCATGATCAGTTACGTTAGCAGAGTATGATCAGCCACGTGATCAGTGCATGAGTGCCACGTGATCAGTGCATGATATGTCACGTGACAGATGTGTGATCAGCCACGTGAACAGTGCATGTTCAGCCACGTGATCAGTGCATGATAGCCACGTGATCAGTGCATGATCAGTTACATGAGCAGTGTATGATCAGCCACGTGATCAGTGCATGGTCAGACACGTGAACAGTGTATGATCAGCCACGTGATCAGTGCATGATATCCAAGTGATCAGTGCATGATCATCACATGATCAGTGTATTATCAGCCACGTGAACAGTGCATGCTCAGTCACGTGATAAGGGCCTGCTGAGCTGCGTGATTACTGTCTGCTCATCTGCTTGACAATTGCCAGCTGAGCTGTACGATTTCTGCCTGTCATCTCCTTGACAATTGCCACCTGTGCTGCATAATTCCTGCCTGCTCATCTACTTGATTATTGCCAGCTGAGCAGCATGATTTCTCAAAGCTGAGTTCCATGATTATAGCCTGCTGACTGATTCCTGCCTACTCAGCTCTTTGTTCATTGCCTGCAGATGCACATGATCAGTGTGTGACACCAAACATGATCAGCACATGATCAGTCACATGATCAATGCATGATAAGCCAGGTGATCAGTGCATGATCAATTACGTGATCAGTGCATGATCAGTCATGTGACCAGTACATGGTAGCTGCGTGATCATTGCATGATCAGCCACGTGAGCAGTGCATGATCAGCCACGTGATCAGTGCATGATCAATTACGTGATCAGTGCATGATCAGTTACGTGAGCAGTGTATGATCAGCCATGTGATCAGTGCATGGTCAGACACGTGAACAGTGTATGATCAGCCACGTGATCAGTGCATGATATCCAAGTGATCAGTGCATGATCAATCACGTGATCAGTGTATGATCAGCCAGGTGAACAGTGCATGCTCAGTCACGTGATCAGGGCCTGCTGAGCTGCGTGATTCCTGTCTGCTCCTCTGCTTGACAATTGCCAGCTGAGCTGCACGATTCCTGCCTGTCATCTGCTTGACAATTGCCAGCTGTGCTGTGTAATTCCTGCCTGCTCAGCTGCTTGATTATTGTCAGCTGAGCAGCATGATTCCTCACAGCTGAGTTCCATGATTTTTGCCTGCTGACTGTTTGATTCGTGCCTACTCAGCTGTTTGTTTATTGCCTCCTGAGGCACATGATCAGTGTATGAAAGCAAACATGATCAGCGCATGTTCAGTCACATGATCAGCGCCATTAAGTCACGTGATCACTACATGATAGTCATGTGATCAGTCCATGCTCAGTCACGGTATCAGTGCATGATCAGCCACGTGATCAGTGCATGATAGCAACGTGATCATTGCATGATAGCCACATGATCAGTGCATGATCAGCCAGGTGATCAGTACATGATAGCTACGTAATCAGTTCATGATTAGTCACCTGATCTGTGCATGACCAGGCAGGTGATCAGTGTATGATCAGCCACGTTAACAGTGCAATATAGCCACGTGATCAGTGCATGATCAGTCACCTGATGGGTGTATGGTCGGTCACGTGACCGGTACATGGTAGCTTCATGATCATTGCATGATCAGCCACGTGATCAGTGCATGATAGCCACTTGATCAGGGCATGATCAGTCACGTGACCAGTTCATGATCAGCCACGTGAGTAGTGCATGATAGACACGTGATCATTGCATGATCAGCCACGTGAGTAGTGCATGATAGCCACGTGATCAGTGCATTATCAGACACGAGATCAGTGCATGATCAGTCACGTGATCAGTGCATGATCAGCCACGTGATCAGTGCATGACCAGGCACGTGATCAGTGTATGTCCAGCCAAGTGATCAGTGCATTATAGCCACGTGATCAGTGCATGATCACTCACATGATCAGTGCATGATCAGTCACGTGATAGGTGTGTGATCATCCACGTGAACAGTGCATGCTAAGTCACGTGATCAGGGCCTGCTGAGCTGCGTGATTACTGTCTGCTCATCTGCTTGACAATTTCCAGCTGAGCTGCACGATTCCTGCCTGTCATCTCCTTGACAATTGCCACCTGTGCTGCGTAATTCCTGCCTGCTCATCTACTTGATTATTGCCAGCTGAGCAGCATGATTTCTCAGAGGTGAGTTCCATGATTATAGCCTGCTGACTGATTCCTGCCTACTCAGCTCTATGTTCATTGCCTCCAGAGGCACATGATCAGTGTGTGACACCAAACATGATCAGCACATGATCAGTCACATAATCAATGCATGATAAGGCAGGTGATCAGTGCATGATCAATTATGTGATCATTGCATGATCAGCCACGTGAGCAGTGCATGATAGCCACGTGATCAGTGCATGATAGGCCACGTGATCTGTACATGATCAGTCACGTGATATGTGTGTGATCAGCCACCGGATCAGTGCGTGATGAGCCATGTGATCATTGCAGGATCAATTACGTGATCAGTGCATGATCAGTCACATGACCAGTACATGGTTGCTACGTGATCATTGGGTGATCAGCCACGTGATCAGAGCATGATAGCCACGTGATCAGTGCATGATAGCCACATGATCAGTGCATGAGAGCCACGTGATCAGTGCATGATCAGTCACGTGATACATGTGTGATCAGCCACGTGAGCAGTGCATGCTCAGTCACGTGATCAGGGCCTGCTGAGCTGCATGATTACTGTCTGCTCATCTGCTTGACAATTGCCAGCTGAGCTGCACGATTCCTGCCTGTCATCTGCTTGACAATTGCCAGCTGTGCTGCGTAATTCCTGCCTGCTCAGCTGCTTGATTATTGCCAGCTGAGCAGCATGATTCCTCACAGCTGAGTTCCATGATTATTGCCTGCTGACTGTTTGATTCGTGCCTACTCAGCTCTTTGTTTATTGCCTCCAGAGGCAAATGATCAGTGTATGATAGCAAACATGATCAGCGCATGATCAGTCACATGATCAGAGCCATTAAGTCACGTGATCACTACATGATAGTCATGTGATCAGTCCATGCTCAGTCACGGTATCAGTGCATGATCAACCACGTGATCAGTGCACGATAGCCAGGTAATGAGTGCATGATAGCCAGATGATCAGTGCATTATCAGTAACGTGATCAGTGTATGATCAGCCAAGTAATCAGTGCATGATAGCCAACTGATCAGTGGATGATCAGTCACGTGATCAGTGCATGGTCAGTCACGTGATCATTGCATGATCAGCCACGTGAATAGTGCATGATCAATTACGTGATCAGTGCATGATCAGTCACGTGATCAGTACATGATCAGTCACGTGAACAGTGAATGATCAGTCATGTGATCATTGCATGATCAGCCAAGTGATCAGTGCATGATAGCCACGTGATCAGTGCATGATCAGTCACGTGATCAGTGCATGATCAGCCACGTGATCAGTGCATGATCAGTCACGTGATCAGTGCATGGTCAGTCACGTGATCAGTGCATGATCATCCACGTGATCAGTGCATGTGGAGTCATGTAGACAATGCATGATAGCGCCGTGATCAGTTCACGATCAGTCCCGTGATGAGTGTATGATCAGCCAAGTGATCAGTGCAAGATAGCTACGTGATCAGTGCATGATCAGCCACGTCATCAGTGCATGATAGCCAAGTGAGCAGTGCATGCGCAATCACGTGATCAGTGCATGAGAGCCACGTGATCGGTGCATGATTATTCACGTGATAGGAGTGTGATCAGCCACGTGAAGAGTGCATGCTCAGTCACGTGATAAGGGCCTGCTGAGCTGCGTGATTACTGTCTGCTCATCTGCTTGACAATTGCCAGCTGAGCTGTACGATTTCTGCCTGTCATCTCCTTGACAATTGCCACCTGTGCTGCATAATTCCTGCCTGCTCATCTACTTGATTATTGCCAGCTGAGCAGCATGATTTCTCAAAGCTGAGTTCCATGATTATAGCCTGCTGACTGATTCCTGCCTACTCAGCTCTATGTTCATTGCCTCCAGAGGCACATGATCAGTGTGTGACACCAAACATGATCAGCACATGATCAGTCACATGATCAATGCATGATAAGCCAGGTGAACAGTGCATGATCAATTATGTGATCAGTGCATGATCAGTCATGTGACCAGTACAAGGTAGCTGCGTGATCATTGCATGATCAGCCACGTGAGCAGTGCATGATAGCCACGTGATCAGTGCATGATCAGTCACGTGATCTGTGCATGATCAGTCACGTGATCTGTGCATGATCAGTCACGTGATCAGTGCATGATCAGTTACCTGATCAGTGCATGATCAGTCACGTTGACCAGTGCATGGTAGCTACGTGATCATTGCATGATCAGCCACGTGATCAGTGCATGATAGCCACGTGATCAGTGCATGATAGCCACGTGATCAGTGCATGATCAGTCACGTGATACGTGTGTGATCAGCCACGTGATCAGTGCATGTTATCCACGTGATCAGTGCAGGATAGCCACGTGATCACTTCATGATTATTTACGTGATCTGTACATGATCAGTCACGTGATACGTGTGTGATGAGCCACCGGATCAGTGCGTGATGAGCCATGTGATCAGTGCAGGATCAATTATGTGATCAGTGCATGATCAGTCACATGACCAGTACATGGTTGCTACGTGATCATTGCGTGATCAGCCACGTGATCAGTGCATGATAGCCACGTGATCAGTGCGTGATAGCCACATGATCAGTGCATGATCAGTCACGTGATACATGTGTGATCAGCCACGTGATCAGTGCATGATGAGCCACGTGATCAGTGCAGGATTAATTACGTGATCAGTGCATGATCAGTCACGTGACCAGTACATGGTTGCTACGTGATCCTTGCATGATCAGCCACGTGAGCAGAGCATGATAGCCACGTGAGCAGAGCATGATAGCCACGTGATCAGTGCATGATCAGTCACGTGATCAGTACATGATCAGTCACTTGAACAGTGCATGATCATTGACGTGATCTTTGCATGATCAGTCACGTGACCAGTATATGGTTGCTACGTGATCATTCCTTGACGAGCCACGTGAGCAGTGCATGATAGCCATGTGATGTGTGCATGATCAGTTACGTTAGCAGAGTATGATCAGCCACGTGATCAGTGCATGAGTGCCACGTGATCAGTGCATGATATGTCACGTGACAGATGTGTGATCAGCCACGTGAACAGTGCATGTTCAGCCACGTGATCAGTGCATGATAGCCACGTGATCAGTGCATGATCAGTTACATGAGCAGTGTATGATCAGCCACGTGATCAGTGCATGGTCAGACACGTGAACAGTGTATGATCAGCCACGTGATCAGTGCATGATATCCAAGTGATCAGTGCATGATCATCACATGATCAGTGTATTATCAGCCACGTGAACAGTGCATGCTCAGTCACGTGATAAGGGCCTGCTGAGCTGCGTGATTACTGTCTGCTCATCTGCTTGACAATTGCCAGCTGAGCTGTACGATTTCTGCCTGTCATCTCCTTGACAATTGCCACCTGTGCTGCATAATTCCTGCCTGCTCATCTACTTGATTATTGCCAGCTGAGCAGCATGATTTCTCAAAGCTGAGTTCCATGATTATAGCGCTGCTGACTGATTCCTGCCTACTCAGCTCTTTGTTCATTTGCCTGCAGATGCACATGATCAGTTGTGTGACACCAAACATTGATCAGCACATGATCAGTCACATGATCATAGCATGATAAGCCAGGTGATCAGTGCATTGTTCAATTACGTGATCAGTGCATGATCAGTCATGTGCCAGTACATGGTAGCTGCGTGATCATTGCATGATCAGGCCACGTGAGCAGTGGTATGATCAGCCATGTGATCAGTGCATGGTCAGACACGTGATACAGTGTAAGATCAGCCACGTGATCAGTTGCATGATATCCAGTGTCAGTGGCATGATCATCACGTGATCAGTGTATGATCAGCCAGGTGAACAGTGCATGCTCATCACGTGAGTCAGGGCCTGCTGAGCTGCGTGATTCCTGTCTGCTCCTCTGCTGACAATTGCCAGCTGAGCTGCACGATTCCTGCCTGTCATCTGCTTGACAATTGCCAGCTGTGCTGTGTAATTCCTGCCTGCTCAGCTGCTTGATTATTGCCAGCTGAGCAGCATGATTCCTCACAGCTGAGTTCCATGATTTTTGCCTGCTGACTGTTTGATTCGTGCCTACTCAGCTGTTTGTTTATTGCCTCCTGAGGCACATGATCAGTGTATGAAAGCAAACATGATCAGCGCATGTTCAGTCACATGATCAGCGCCATTAAGTCACGTGATCACTACATGATAGTCATGTTGATCAGTCCATGCTCAGTCACGGTATCAGTGCATGATCAGCCACGTGATCAGTGCATGATAGCCACGTGATCATTGCATGATAGCCACATGATCAGTGCATGATCAGCCAGGTGATCAGTACATGATAGCTACGTAATCAGTTCATGATTAGTCACCTGATCTGTGCATGACCAGGCAGGTGATCAGTGTATGATCAGCCACGTTAACAGTGCAATATAGCCACGTGATCAGTGCATGATCAGTCACCTGATGGGTGTATGGTCGGTCACGTGACCGGTACATGGTAGCTTCATGATCATTGCATGATCAGCCACGTGATCAGTGCATGATTAGCCACTTGATCAGGGCATGATCAGTCACGTGACCAGTTATGATCAGCCACGTGAGTAGTGCATGATAGACAACGTGATCATTGCATGATCAGCCACGTGGAGTAGTGCATGATAGCCACGTGATCAGTGCATATCAGACACGAGATCAGTGCATGATCAGTCACGTGATCAGTGCATGATCAGCCACGTGATCAGTGCATGACCAGGCACGTGATCAGTGTATGTCCAGCCAAGTGATCAGTGCATTATAGCCACGTCATCAGTGCATGATCAGTCACATGATCAGTGCATGATCAGTCACGTGATAGGTGTGTGATCATCCACGTGAACAGTGCATGCTCAGTCACGTGATCAGGGCCTGCTGAGCTGCGTGATTACTGTCTGCTCATCTGCTTGACAATTTCCAGCTGAGCTGCACGATTCCTGCCTGTCATCTCCTTGACAATTGCCACCTGTGCTGCGTAATTCCTGCCTGCTCATCTACTTGATTATTGCCAGCTGAGCAGCATGATTTCTCAGAGGTGAGTTCCATGATTATAGCCTGCTGACTGATTCCTGCCTACTCAGCTCTATGTTCATTGCCTCCAGAGGCACATGATAAGTGTGGACACCAAACATGATCAGCATATGATCAGTCACCATGATCCAATGCATGATAAGCCAGGTGACAGTGGCATGAATGCCAATATGTGATCAGTGCATGATGCAGTCATGTGACCAGTACATGGTAGCTGCGTGATTCATGCAGTGATAGCCCACGGTGAGTCAGCTGCGATGATCAGCACGTGATACTGTGTGATCAGCACGTGATCAGTGCATGTTATCCAGTGATCAGTCAGGATGCCATGTCACTTCAGATTATATTAAGTGATCTGTACATGATCAGTCACGTGATACGTTGTGATAGCCCAGGATCAGTGCGTGATGAGCCATGTGTCAGTGCGTATGATCAGTGCTGATCAGTACAGACCAGTACATGGTTGCTACTGATCATGGGTGATCAGGCCTACCTGGAGCAGTGCTTGATAGCCACGTGATCAGTGCATGATACGCCACATGATCAGTGCATGAGAAAGCCACGGGATACAGTGCATGCATCGTCACGTGATACATGTGTGATCAGCCACTGTGATTCAGTGCATGCTTCAGTCACGTGATCAGGGCCATGCTGAGCTGCGTGATTACTGGCTGCTCATCTCTGACAATTGCCAGCTGAGCTGTACGATTTCTGCCTGTCATCTCCTTGACAATTCCACCTGTGCTGCATAATTTCCTCCTGCTCATCTACTTGATTATTGCCAGCTGAGCAGCATGATTCTCTCAGAGCTGAGTTCCATGATTATTGCCTGCTGACTGTTGATTCTGCCTACTCAGCTCTTGTTATTGCCTCCAGAGGCACAATGATCAGTGTATGTAGGCAGAACATGGATCAGCGATGAATTACGTCACATGAATCCGCCCCTTTAAGTCACGTGATCACTACATGATGTCATGTGATCAGCCGATGCTCAGTCACCGGTATCAGTGCATGATCAAACCACGTGATCAGTGCACGATAGCCAGGTAATACGAGGCATGATAGCCAGATGATCAGTGCATATCAGTAAACGTGATCGTGTAGATAGCCAAGTAATCAGGGCATGATAGCCAACTGATCAGGATGATCAGTCAACGTGATCAGTGCATGGTCCAGTCACTGATCATTGCATGATCAGCCACGTGAATAGTGCATGATCCATTACTGAATCAGTGCAATGATCGTCCACGTGATCAGTACATGATCAGTCCACGGTGAACGTGAATGATCAGTCGATTGATCATGGCATGATCAGCCAAGTGATGTCATGCATGAATAGCCAGTGTCAGTTCATATATCAGTCACGTGATCAGGTGCATGGACAGCCAACGTGATCAGTGCATGATCAGTCACGTGATCAGTGCATGGTCAGTCACCGTGATCAGTGCATGATCATCCACGTGATCAGTGCATGTGAGGTCATGTAGACAATGATGATAGCGCCGTGGATCAGTTCACGAGTCCGTCCCTGTGGATTGAGTGTATTGATCAGCCCAAGTGATCAGTGCAAGATGCTACGTGATTCAGTGCATGATTAAGCCACGCGTCAGCTGCATTGATGTTAGCCAACGTGAGCAGTGCAGCATTCGTTGATCAGTTGAATGCCATACGTGATCATGAGCCAGTGGAAGGTCACGTTATTCAGTGTGTGTTATCATCCACGGTGAACAGTGCATGCCAGTCACGTGATCAGGGCCTGCTGAGCTGCGTGATTTACTGTCTGCTCATCTGCTTGACAATTTCCAGCTGAGCTGCACGATTCCTGCCTGTCATCTCCTTGACAATTGCCACCTGTGCTGCGTAATTCCTGCCTGCTCATCTACTTGATTATTGCCAGCTGAGCAGCATGATTTCTCAGAGGTGAGTTCCATGATTATAGCCTGCTGACTGATTCCTGCCTACTCAGCTCTATGTTCATTGCCTCCAGAGGCACATGATCAGTGTGTGACACCAAACATGATCAGCACATGATCAGTCACATGATCAATGCATGATAAGCCAGGTGAACAGTGCATGATCAATTATGTGATCAGTGCATGATCAGTCATGTGACCAGTACATGGTAGCTGCGTGATCATTGCATGATCAGCCACGTGAGCAGTGCATGATAGCCACGTGATCAGTGCATGATCAGTCACGTGATCTGTGCATGATCAGTCACGTGATCTGTGCATGATCAGTCACGTGATCAGTGCATGATCAATTACCTGATCAGTGCATGATCAGTCACGTGACCAGTGCATGGTAGCTACGTGATCATTGCATGATCAGCCACGTGATCAGTGCATGATAGCCACGTGATCAGTGCATGATAGCCACGTGATCAGTGCATGATCAGTCACGTGATACGTGTGTGATCAGCCACATGATCAGTGCATGATATCCACGTGATCAGTGCAGGATAGCCACGTGATCACTTCATGATTATTCACGTGATCTGTACATGATCAGTCACGTGATACGTGTGTGATCAGCCACCGGATCAGTGCGTGATGAGCCATGTGATCAGTGCAGGATCAATTATGTGATCAGTGCATGATCAGTCACGTGATCAGTGCATGATCAGTCACGTGATCAGTGTATGATCAGCCACGTGATCAGTGCATGATCAGCCAAATGATAAGTGCATGATCAATTACGTGATCAGTGCATGATCAGTCACGTGATCGGTGCATGATCATTTACGTGATCTGTGCATGATCAGTCACGTGACCAGTATATGGTAGCTACGTGATCATTCCATGACGAGCCACGTGAGCAGTGCATGATAGAAACGTGATGTGTGCATGATGAGTTACGTGAGCAGAGTATGATCAGCCACGTGATCAGTGCATGAGTGCCACGTGATCAGTGCATGTTATGTCACGTGACAGGTGTGTGATCAGCCACGTGAACAGTGCATGTTCAGCCACGTATTCAGTGCATGATAGCCACGTGATCAGTGCACGATCAGTTACGTGAGCAGTGTATGATCAGCCACGTGATCAGTGCATGGTCAGACACGTGAACAGTGTATGATCAGCCACGTGATCAGTGCATGATATCCATGTGATCAGTGCATGATCAATCACGTGATCAGTGTTATGATCAAGCCACGTGAACAGTGCATGCTCAGCCTCCACATTAGTGATCCGGGCCTGCTGAGCTGGCGTGAATTTAGTGGTCTGCCTATCCTGCTTGACAATGCCCAGCTGAGCTGCACCGATTCTCTGCCCTTGCACTGCTTGACAATTGCCAGCTGTGCTGCATAATTCCTGCCTGCTCATCTATTGATTATTGCCAGCTGAGCAGCATGATTTCTCAAAGCTGAGTTCCATGATTATAGCCTGCTGACTGATTCCTGCCTACTCAGCTCTTTGTTCATTGCCTGCAGAGCACATGATCAGTGTGTGACACCAAACATGATCAGCACATGATCAGTCACATGATCAATGCTGATAAGCCAGGTGATCAGTGCATGATCAATTATGTGATCAGTGCATGATCAGTCATGTGACCCGTACATGGTAGCTGCGTGATCATTCATGATCACCACGTGAGCATGCATGATCAGCCACGTGATCAGTGCATGATCAATTAGTGATCAGTGCATGATCAGTTACGTGGCAGTGTATGATCAGCCATGTGATCAGTGCATGTCAGACACCTGAACAGTGTTGATCAGCCACGTGATCAGTGCATGATATCCACAGTGATCAGTGCATGATGAGTCACTGATACATGTGTATCAGCCACGTGATCAGTGCATGCTCAGTCACGTGATCAGGCCTGCTGAGCTGCGTGATTACTGTCTGTCATCTGCTTGACAATTGCCAGCTGACTGCACGATTCCTGCCTGTCATCTGCTTGACAATTGCCAGTGTTGTGTATTCCTGCCTGCTCAGTGCTTGATTATTCCAGCTGAGCAGCATGATTCCTCACAGCTGAGTTCCATGATTATTGCCTGCTGACTGTTTGATTCGGCCCTACTCAGCTCTTTGTTTATTGCCTCCAGAGGCAATGATCAGTGTATGATAGCAAACATGATCAGCGCATGATCATCACATGATCAGCCATTAAGTCACTGATCACTACATGATAGTCATTATCAGTCCATGCTCAGTCACGTATCAGTGATATCACCACGTGATCAGTGCATGATAGCAACGTGATCATTGCATGATAGCCACATGATCAGTGCATGATCAGCCAGGTGATCAGTACATGATAGCTACGTAATCAGTTCATGATTAGTCACCTGATGCTGTGCGATGACCAGGCAGGTATCAGTGTATGATCAGCCACGTTAACAGAGCAATATAGCCACGTGATCAGTGCATGATCAGTCACCTGATGGGTGTATGGTCGCGTCACGTGACCGGTACATGGTAGCTTCATAGATCATTGCATGATCAGCCACGTGAATCAGTGCATGATAGCCACTTGATCAGGGCATGATCAGTCACTGACCAGTTCATGATCAGCCACGTATAGTGCATGATAGACACGTGATCATGCATGATCAGCCACGTGAGTCAGTGCATGATAGCCACGTGATCAGTGCATTATCAGACACGAGATCAGTGCATGATCAGTACGTGATCAGTGCATGATCAGCCACGTGATCAGTGCATGACCAGCACGTGATCAGTGTATGTCCAGCCAAGTGATCAGTCATTATAGCCACGTGATCAGTGCATGATCACTACAATAGTGCATGATCATCACGTGATAGGTGTGTGATCATCACGTGACAGTGCATGCTAAGTCACGTGATCA